>NC_081185.1:99748374-100040493 GCF_029867415.1 Vicia villosa | reverse complement strand
CGCTTTCGCCATCCCGTCGGGTGTAAAAACAATTTTTGAAAATAAATAAGTTCTAATTAGTTTTAATACGCTTTCGCCATCCTTAAAACTAATGTCCTATGTCTACTATCCAGTTAAAGATCTCAAACTTTCGCTCTGTTGATTTTAACCTTTGACCGTCTTAACCTCTCAAACTTTCGCTCTATTGGTTTTAAGACTTACTAATTAAATTAGACATACAGACCAAAAACAGGTGATAGTTAATAAAATATAATTAAGCCAATTTATTTCGGATCCCTATGGTTAACTTACTTTACATACCGATATCATAATATTTTAGCCAGACATATTAATATGGTTAAACATGCATAAATCGGTTCGGTTCATAATAATAGGCATAGTAATTGGCATACAATATATCATGCAAATAAATATAAATAAAGGCGGTAAATAAAAACCTGAATTAAATAAGTGGTAATTGAATCTTCGAGTACTGAACTTCCACCACAGGCTGGCTGGATCGTTCTTCGAATGGCAGTAAATAAAACAAGGAAATAAAAGCGATAAATCTAACGTAAGGCTAGATCTATAAAAAGTTCACAACAATTTCCAGTGTAGAAATCGTTGTGAGAAAATAAGTGTTTGAATGAAAGCAGAATAAAGAAATACGGTTCGCGGTACAATTTCGGCAGCACTTCGTTGGCAGGAAATCGGACTCTTTGGAAGTGAGGTAGCAGGTCCTATTTATAGGAGAGGTTTTGCTGTGACGTTGCGTGAAAAGTGGGGATTTTTGCAGACTGGGTGTGGAGACGTGCGTCTCCGTTTCTTCAGGAAGTGGCCTTGACTGACTTGAGACGTGCGTCTCAAGTGGAGAAGATGTAGGAGCAGTTGGAGACGGGCGTCTCCTCTTGGTGACGTGGCAGAAGAACGTTGGAGACGTGCGTCTCCACTTGCTGGGAAGGTTTGGGCCACGCGCCTTTGATTCCATAGTGGGCTGAACTGTCTCTTTTGGGCCTTTTGGTTCCTAATTGCACCCCTCTTTCACTTCAGCACTCCTTTTTCATCTTTTAGGCATAAATATTGGTCATTTAAGCTCCATTTTCTTTACTTTTCGCAAATAGTCGTAATTAGAGTGTAAAACCTGAAACGAAACAAATACTCGCGTAATATCATAATAAATTAACATAATAAACGGAAAATGCTATAAATATCTATGGATTTCAAGCTAAATATACGATATAAAATCGTGTTATCATTTCTTCAAAATCCTTTGGCAAATTTGTGAAAAATGAGGCCAAAGTTGGAAGAAAACTAGGTTAAAACACTTAGAAAAATTTCTAAGTGTTTATGACCTAAAACTCCAAAATTTCCAAAACTCTTAAATGATTGATCTTTTGAAAAAAGTTCCTTTGTAAGATGTTGTTTTATTTTGCAAGATCTACAACTTTCATGTTGGAAGTTTTTTGAGTTGTGTAGGTGAAATTTTGAGTTCCCACAATGCCCTCAAAAACCCTAATTCCCGACTTTTTGCTCCTTGAAGATTCTTTTTGAATTTCTTTGGTCAAATGACTTTAATATCCATATATTGATGATATTGATCCTTGAAAGTCATGGTTTGACCAAAAATCTTAAAAGTCAAAGGTGAACCCATACAGTTGACTTTTTCCAAACAAGGTGAAATTTTGGACTTTTGTGTAGAATCAAGATCTTCTCCTCAAATGAATGATGTAAATGGATTATATTGAGGTAGTAGAGGTTCTTGAATCATGTCTTGAGTTTTGGATCCATGCCCTGATTAAAAGTCAACTATCCTGGTGAATTAGGTCAAAAACCCTAATTGTCGACCATATGAAAATAATGACTGTAGACCTTGAATTGAGGTGTGATGTCCAGTGGATCTTGTCATATGAGTTATTTAAAAATTATTGATGTCTTTGAATGATCCCCTGGGGCTTTTTAGGGTTTCCCAAAGGTGATCCCTGATTTTAGTCCTTGATAGGCTAAAAAACCCTAGTCTGGTGACCTGAGTAAACATGTACTCAGATGACTGGGTGTCTAATCAATCATAGGTGAAATAATGAAGCTCTTGAGTCTTATGATTGTATTAGAGACTAATCCTTCTATTGATTGATCCTTTGCCTGAGTTTTCTTGTTTTTGAGCATCCTCGATTAAATGCCAGATGAAGAAGTGACTGCTCTGGGTACATGCTTTGACTTGATGAAAATCCTAAAGATATGTCATCCCAGGGGGGTCAAAAATTAGGGTATGACAAGAAGCACTGAAGTTCTCATGGTATCACGCTCAGAAGCACTTCAAGGTCAGAAGACAAGAAGATGCTCTGCACCAAGCTGTTTGACTCTGATGATATTCAAACGTTGTTCACACAAACATCAGATCAGAAGCAAGTACTAACTGGCAGGCTACGCTGACTGACAAAAGGAACGTTGAAAGCTATGAAAGGCAACATCAGTAGACACAGCGAAACCAAAGCTCGAGGTAGTTGACAAAAGAGTGAAACATTAAATGCAATGTTGTACGGAATACGCAAAGCATTAAATGCTCCCAACAGTCATCTTCTCAAACGCCTATAAATATGAAGTTCTGATGAGAATCTAAGTTACGAATTCTGAATACAAGACGCTTATGCAAAAACGCTGAAACGCTGTTCAAATCAAAAGCTCTCAAACTTCATCATCAACCTCACTACATTGCTGTTGTAATACTTTAGTGAGATTAAGCTTAAACTTAAGAGAAAATCACAGTTGTGTTAATAGCTTTATAAGAAGGATTGTAACTTTTAGAATTTGTTTACATTAAGTTGTAAGAACTAGAGTGATCAGGTTGTTGATCAGGATACTCTAGAAAGTCTTAGAGGGTATCTAAGCAGATTGTTCCTAGAGTGATCAGGTTGTGATCAGTATACTCTAGAAGACTTAGAAGTTATCTAAGTGGAAAACCATTGTAATCTCGTGTCATTAGTGGATTAAATCCTCAGGTGAGGTAAATCACTCCAAGGGGGTGGACTGGAGTATTTTAGTTTACAACGAACCAGGATAAAAATCATTGTGCAAATTGTTTTTATCTTACAAGTTTTAAAGCTACACTTATTCAAACCTCCCCCCCCCCCTTTTCTAAGTGTTTTTCTATCCTTCAATTGGCATCAGAGCGCCGGTTCTAAGGTGCAAGCACTTAACCGTGTTTAGAAAAGATTCAGGAAGAGAAAAACACTAAGTCAAGATAGTTGAGACTCCACCACCTACATCTACATCTGGCTCAGCTGAGCAGTACAATTGAAATGGTAACAATGGTTATACTAGACCACCAGTATTTGATGGTGAAAACTTTGAATACTGGAAAGATAAACTTGAAAGTTACTTCCTTGTCTAGATGGTGACTTATGGGATCTTCTGATGGATGGTAACAAACATCCAGTGAACGCTACTGGCGTAAGGCTTACAAGACAAGAAATGAATGATGATCAAAAGAAGCTTTTCAAAAATCATCATAAATGTAGGACTGTTTTGCTGAATGCTATCTCTCATGCTGAGTATGAGAAGATATCTAACAGGGAAACTGCCTATGATATATATGAGTCATTGAAAATGACCCATGAAGGAAATGCTCAAGTCAAGGAGACCAAAGCTCTTGCTCTAATCCAGAAATATGAAGCCTTCAAGATGGAGGACGATGAAAGTATTGAGAAGATATTTTCAAGATTTTAAACACTAACTACTGGATTAAGAGTTCTGGACAAAGGCTACACCAAAGCTGATCATGTAAAGAAGTTCATCAGAAGCTTGCCCAGAAGATGGGGTCCAATGGTGACTGCATTCAAGATTGCAAAGAATCTGAATGAGGTTTCTTTGGAAGAGCTAATCAGTGTTTCATACCCTAATTTTGACCCCCCCTAAGATGTCATATCTTTTAAACTTTTCATCAAAGACAAAGCAGATACTCAGAGCAGTCACTTATTCATCTGATACTTAGTCGAGGGTGTTCAGGAACAAAAGAACTCAGGCAAAGGATCAATCAGAAAAAGGGGTGGTTTCTAACACAACTATGGGACTCAAAAGCTTCATTCTATCCACCTATGATTTATTAGATACCCATCACCTGGACTAAGGATTGTTTACCTCACCAGTCTAGGGTTTTGAGCCCCATCAAGGACTAAAATCAGGGGTCACATTTGGGAAACCCTAGAAAGCTCAAAGGTATCACTCAAAGACTTCAATCATTCTCAAATAGTTCATATGACAATATCCATATGGAATTACACTTCAATTCAAGGCCTACAGTCATCAATTTCATCTGGTCGACAATTAGGGTTTTTGACCTAATTCACCAAGATAGTTGACTTTTAATCAGGACATGGATCCAAAACTCAAAGAATGACTCAAGAGCTTCTATTACCTCAATATAATCCATTCACATCACTCATTTGAAGAGGAGAGTTTGATTCATCACAGAAGTCCAAGAATTCACTTCATCTGGAAAAAGTCAACTGCACAGGATCACCTTTGACTTTTTGGAAATTTTGGTCAACCATGACTTTTGAAGTTTTAAATCATCAATATATGATATTTGAAGTCATTTGATCAAGAAAAATCAAGAAAATCAATCAAGAATCAAAAGTCAAAAGTTCGACTTTTCATACTTAGAAAATTTTCCAAGTGTTTTCAAGTGATTTTTGCCAAACTTTGGAAGGGATTTTCTCAAAATTTCACCTTCAAACTGAAAAAAACTTCCAACATGAAAGTTGTAGATTTTGATCCAATAAACAACTTTGACACATATAATTTTGTGGCTAAAAATCAACCATTGAAGAGTTATGGAGCTTCAAAGTGGCTGCCTTCACAAAACATGCAAGAAAACCCTAGTTTTCTTCAAACTTTATGGGACTTTTTCACTAATTTCCCTAAAGAATTTGGGCAAACACCGAACTAATGAATTAAAGTACATATTACGGGATTTCCAAATTGTGCTCAACCTTCTCCAAATTCATTTTGAGCTAAGAGATATGATTGATCAAAGTTAGGCACTTGAAGTGAAAATTATAGGTCATGTGCAATTTGGAACTTTGCAATTTTGTGCAAATGACTTCTCTAAATGATGCTACCCGACCTCTAATACATCTGCAAGCACACCATACATCCATTTTCATCATTGCATAAGGATTAGAGAATATTCCCAAAAACAAAGGCATGTGATTATGTAATGATTACATTTGAGAATTTATGGCAAGATGATGAATCACCAAAGGAATCTCTTCCCAACCAATTGGAGCTCATTTCTATCTCAGATTTGTCCCCTAAGATCAAGCAAAATCGAGGGCTAGGGGATTGATCAAATGGAATCAAAATTCCCATCATTGCATTTTGGATATTTTTGAATTCCTTCATAGCCAAGAAACCAAATCAACCTCACTAAGTAACCACACTCCTCTGCAACTATACTGAACCATTTTCCTATAAATACAAGTGCTATCCTTCATACAATTCACACCAAAGCAACCATATTCCTTGCTTTCTCTTTCTCTTCTCATGCTTATGGTTTTTCAAAGTTATTTGGCAAGAAGAATCGTTTTCTTCAAACCAGAGCTTCTCTTTGGAAAGTAAGCATTCTAACATCTCAAGGGGGCTCATTTGAGGTGATCCAAGCACCTGGATCACTTCTGTAGGTGGAGGAACATCATTGTTGCTTTCACTTTGGAGCTGTTGCAGTTGGAGGTCCATAGAGCAATTCAGAAGGTTTCAAGCAAAGCCAAGCATCCAGACACGTTCCTTAGGGCATAGTGAAGCTGTTCAGATGGCTGCAGCTCATCTGTAACTGAAGATTCATCCTCCTCCATGTCCACTTGAAGCTCAAATCGAAGGTGTCGGGTAGAGCAATTCAGAAGGATTGAAGTCACAATAAGCATTCATTTAGCATCCCTTAGTCCCAAGGAAGCTTTTAGGATCACTCACACAAGCCCAGGTGTTCCTCATCATCCTCACGACCTCCATTTTGAGAGGTAAGTTGTTGAACTCCACCTCTTTAATTTAAGTACTCTTTGTGATAAAGCTCGATACTATCTTGTTCAGCATCATCAGAGGATTGAAAACCCTCTATCATCATTCATTTATTCATCTTGTTTGTCATTTAATTTTAAATTTAGGGTTCATATATTCTTCATGTTTTCTGAGAAATTAGGTAGCTATAGTTAATATAAATAAATGTTAGTTACATATCTGGATTCGTGAGGAAATTTAGAGCAAGATTGATGTTTACATCATGTCATTTAGTTGAGAAACCAGAGAGTTAGAAATTTGAAAATCTTTGAGCTCGAGGAAGAAGATGAACATGGCGCGCGCAAATTTGAAACTTCTGGCTTGTTCTAAAATATATTATGTTGGATGCATGTGAATAACAAACTGCGCGCGTATCCCAGATGGTGGGAGTTTTGGTTAGTGACTTGGAGGGCGTGAGTTCAAGCCCTCTAGGTGACAAAACCTTATTTTTTGTCACTTTTTCCACTTAATTTCTTCACAACTTTAACCAATTATTTAACCTATCAAATTAATTCATTTTTACTTCATTTTTTACACACTTGTTGATTAATATATATATTTTGTGAATAACCAAAAAAATCACAAAAATATTATTTCTTTTATATATTTTTATTAGGTTGATAATAGTGTTGTTTTAAGTATTAAAAAAATATATTTATATATATGTTTTCATTAAGATTTCAAAACCTAATATTTCATAAATATTTTAGTGGAAAAATCCTAACCATTTAGGTCTTAATTAGGTATAGATTTTGTATTTACTTTAATTAAGTTGACTTTTGTCAAAATTCAAACTATTTTCAAATTCCAAAGTAAACAGACGATCGAGGTTTTCAAACAACAGAACCTCGTATCTTTTCAACTGTTTCTCATAAACAGTAAATCATTTTCATTGGGCCTCTAATAGAGTGTAAGTCCCAGCACCTTTTTCTTTTCGTAGTTTGTTTTCAAAAACTGTATTTACAAAATCTCCTTTCTGTTTTCAAAACATTCTTCTGGTATTTGAAGGGCATTATTCCCGGTGAAACTCTTCAGATACCTATGTGACCTTTGTCCATATTCACTTCTTCTGTTTTCAAAAACCATTAACTGTTTATAATAAATATTCAACTGTTATCAATAAAACAACAAAATTACTGCTGAGGCTTTGTACATACTTCTTCAAAGGCCTCCACTCCATCCAGGTTAGGCTTTACAAGCTTTCAATTTACAGTCTTTATTTAAATTACTGTCAAATATAGAACTGTTTATATATTTGTTTAGAACTATGTTTGAGTGTTAACCCTAGGACAGTTAAACTATATATATATATATATTATAGGAATATGGCCTAGGATTGAGAATGTCTTCCCGGTGAAGGCTCTTTCCTAATTAGAGATCTGTAGTTCAAACCCCCAAGATGAATTATTCCCGGTGAAACATCTTGGCAAAAGCCTTAGAACAAAAACTAGGACACATCCACCCAAAGAGGAATTATTCCCGGTGAAACCTCTTACCCATTTGCTTAGAGCCAAAATAAGTTCAAAACCACATAGCTTTCTCTTGTGCTATAACAAGGACCCTCGATGACCCTCGATTAGCCTCCTCTTGGGCTTTGTACAAGGACCCACAGGCTTCTTAAAAGCATTTCCAGCTTCCTCTTGAGCTTGTATACAAGGACCCATCAGGTTTCTTATAAACATAGGAACAAGTCTTTAGTTACCTTTTAGCCTATCCTGGTGAGTTTCTTCCATTCTTTAAACCAGACTTTAAACAAGCTAAGTTTGTCTCGATCTCATATTGAGTACACCTTTTGGAATGAGAGACATGGACAGTCTCTGTCACCCTTATCTTCATCAATCCTCCTTAGCAGAGTCTAGGACCCATATTTGCTTATCCTCAGTCAATGTCAGCCTTAATCTTGGGCTTTAAAACAAGAAGTCTCCATTAGTTAATCTTTCTGCCATTTCTTTTTCAACAAAAACCCTGGAAAGGGTTAGCCTCCACACATTCCTTCATTTTAACAAAAACCCCTGGAAAGGGTTAGCCTCCATTCATTCTTTCATTTTAACAAAAACCCCTGGAAAGGGTCAGCCTCCAAAATCACTCCTTCAAATCCAAAGATTCATTCTTTCAACCTTGGGCTTTGTACAAGGCAGATAAATCATATTTCCCTGTGTCAAAGATTCCTAATCTCAAGGATCTTTTCCCCATAGAGTCTTCCATAATCAGTTTCTTTAAGAGTCCGCCACAACCTTGGGCTTTGTACAAGGCAAAAAATAATCTTTCCCTAGCTAGAGTAGCCACAACCTTGGGCATCATACAAGGTACAAATTAATAACTTCCTCAGTTAAGAGTCAGCCACAACCTTGGGCTTTGTGCAAGGCACACAATTAGAGTCATCCATAGTCTTCAAAACTCAGTTTTCCTCAGCAGTTAGCCACAACCTTGGGCTTCATACAAGGCACACAAAAATAGAGTCTCCCTAAGTAGAGTCAGCCTCAATTCTGGGCTTTGTACAGAACACCAAATAAAATCCATCAAATAAACACTCTCCAATTAGAGTCAGCCTCAACTCTGGGCTTTGTACAGAACACAAAAACTCTTTAGTTTAAATTCTCCCCAGTAGAGTTATCTTTCAATAAGTCAATAAATCAATCAAAAGCCTCAAGCTTGGGCCTCATTCAAGCCAGCTAAAAATCAAATCTTTCAAACAATAGATAGACATTGCTCATCTTCATAGGTAGATATTTCTCTTATCTCACCACAAACAAACAATCATTTCAAACAATCATCATTTCAAACAAATCATCATTTCTCCCATTTAGGACACTGAAAGGCATGCTCTGGCAACACACCCAGACTTGTACGACCCTTTCCCTAATTTGGTTGAGAATCTTTCATTTTAGAGGCACGATGGCTGTCATACCTGATCAACCAAGTAAACTCCCCTCTTAATGAAACATCATTTTTTTTAGCTTTTCTGTCACTTTTAGAATGTTTGTGGTGGAATAGTAGAAATACCTCTCTGTAAAGATGATTTCATGTCTCTTTATTGTAAACAGAGATTTAATTCAAAGCTTCAACCTTGAGCTTCAAGCAAGGCACCAAAAATAATTAAAATCCCTAATTAGTTCCCCGAACTACATTAAGCTCTGACTTCCATTAGGGATATGTAGGCATGAGGTTCACAAGGAATCTCAGCGAGCTAATAAAATACCAAAAATAGTCAGTTTGTTTGTCTGTCTGTCTTTTTAAATCAATTCAATTCTCTCTCCTAACACAAAGGAGAAACTTTCCCAATCATTAGCAATAAACACAATCACAATGACACAGAGAAGGTTCCCGTATAGTACTACGGATATGTAGGGTGCTTAAACTCTTCCCTATGTATAACCGACCCCCCGAACTCCAGAATTTCTAGTCTAGGTGAAATCCCCACACTTAGCAAACTCCTAGGGTTAATTTGAGATCTTTTTCCTCTTTCCTACTCGTTAGGATAATTAAGAAGTTCGTGTGATATCGTAGGAAGAACTGAAACAAAATCCATCCCATCCCGGGCGCATTCTCCTTCCAAATTTCGCGTGAAGGGTCTAGCGTGCCGTCCCCCCAAGTGAAACGGGGAGGTAAAAAAAATGACACCACAGAAAAATGGGGACTCTGCTGGGGATATAAGTGTTAAAAACCTTGGTTTTTCATCCAAACCAATGGTTGACCTGTTGCTGGTCCAGCCTCAATGAGGAATTAGGGATGCCAAATTCCCCCTCAAACAAGAGAGGTCCTGCCTAATCTCTGTGTCATTTCATGTGATTGTTGCATATATATTTGTTTATATTGTTTTTTCTGTATCGGGAAAGGGCTTGATTCCCCCTTGTGGTGAGAAATCCTATACCCGGATTTGAGTGCAACATAAGATAGGATGGAGGATGTCTTCTCAGTGAAGGCCCTCTAATCATGGTTTCCAAATCTACTCTTGGGACTTGCCTTGCTGGTTGTGATTAACTGCGCCAATGCATTCCGAGACTGATTTGTACCAGGAGGACCTTGAAACACATTAACCCCACTTAAAGCCTTTCTTAGGACGTAGAGCGGTGATTACGAAAGTAATTGTCACGCAGATACTACACTCAGAGAAAACTCTCTTAAAGATACCAGTCAACTTATCTTTAAGGTTGAGCAAAAACTCTGAGACCCCTAGAACCCGTTCTATAGGTACAAAAATCCTTATCCTTAGTTTACCATTGGGGCGAGGTTTGCGTTGTGACTTCATGACCACTATACCCTTCTACGCCATGTTTGTTTAAAAACTCTTGTGTGTGCATTCATGCATTCATGCATTCATTCATAATAATTAATTAAAAAAAAAAGAGAGTCTTTATCGAGTCGTTTTTCAAGGAAACTAAATAACGAACATTTTGAACTTCATAGAAAGAGAGAAACAGAGAGAGGACTTAAGGATCTATATCATGGATTACGGAAGAAAGAGAGCTAGGAAATACACCTTCAAGGTTCCTAAGGTCGAGGAATTGGAAAAGCTCGGAAAACTGGTGGTCAACCCCCAGGCTTTCAAGGAGAAGTATGGAAAACTTCTGCCTCTTCTCAGCACCAACATTGTGGATGGAATCCTTCCCACATTGGTACAGTTTTACGATCCAACGTATCACTGCTTTACCTTTCCAGATTATCAACTCATGCCTACGTTGGAGGAGTACTCTCGTCTGATTGGAATACCCGTGTACGCGCAAGATCTGTACTCCGGTTTGGAAAAGAATCTTGAGGACATTATCATTGCTGCAACTACTCCTTTGAACGTAGTCGACATCAGAACTCATATGGTGAGTAGAGGAGGAATTCAAGGATTACCCTCCAAGTTCTTGTTAGATCAAGCTCGGTACTTCGTCAGCATCCAAGATATGAGCGCATTTGAAGAAATCTTAGCATTGCTTATCTACGGATTGTTTTTGTTTCCTAACATCAACGATTTCGTTGACATCAACGCAATTAAGATCTTTTTGATTGGAAATCCAGTTCCAACCTTGCTTGCGGATGCTTATCACTCTGTGCATTCAAGAAACCTGCAGCGAGGAGGATTAATCACATGTTGTGTACCGTTGCTATACGAGTGGTTTGTTTCGCACCTGCCAAAGTCTAGCACTTTCTGGAACATGAGGGATGGCCTTTACTGGTCACAGAAAATCATGTCTCTCACTCATACGGATATTGATTGGTGTAGTCCTGACAACGACGAAACCAAGATCATCTTCAGTTGCGGAAGTTATCCCAACATACCCCTTATTGGAACTAAGGGAGGAATCAGCTACAATCCAGCTTTAGCCCGTCGTCAGTACGGCTATCCCATGAAAAATATTCCAAGTAGTATTCAATTGGAGGGTCTGTTCTTCAAGAACATCGACGATCATGGCAACATGCTGAAGAAGGAAATTGTCCAAGCCTGGCGTCTTGTTCACACAAAAGGGAGAAGATTGTTAAGAAAACATCTTTGCATCTCCCTGGATCCTTACCTTCAATGGGTACGCGTCAGGGCATTCAAGCTCAGGATGCCATATCAACATCAAGAACCTATTCCCCTAAGGGAACCAATTTACCTTTTCTCCACCGATGTTGAAAAACTGCAAGCGGCATTAAACAAGGTATGCCAAGAAAGGAATGCTTGGAGGAACAAGTATTTAATCGTCAACACGGAAAATGTTGAGATTCAGAACATCCTAAGAAGGAAGGATGAGTTACTTGAAGTACTCGATCGACAAGTGACACAATCGTCGTTTTCTCATCATATCCCTCCTGCTTCCTGGATCATCGATCAGCTCACGTCAGAGAATGCTCAGCTCAAGAAACAGAAGAAAATGTTAGAACGTGAAGTCGGCTCTTCGTCAAAGTTTTAGAGTCCTTTCTCTCAGCTTCTCTGTATTTCCTTTTCAAAGTGTGTAAAAAATAGCGTTTTCGCTTAATTAATAAAAGTTTGATGTTTCATAACGTAATTATGGTGTTTCCTTGAAAAATAATAACTTAATTACATATCATGCATCGCTTTAGTCGTACGCACTGACACGAGAATTGTCGCGGATCTAATTGTCACTTTCCTTTCTCCAGAAAGAGAGGAGGAGAAGGAGGTGAACAAAGACTTTCAAGCTGTCTCATCCATACAACACTCGTTCAAGTCGCAAGAAAAGAATGGAAGCTTTGAACCAGAGAATGAAGAACTCAGAGAAGAGAGTAATACTCTTAAAGGTACTGTTGAAAGACTCAATAGTATGGTAGAAGCCCTGGTAGTTGCGCAGAATCGACCAACGCCAGAAGAACCGCAAAGGACTATGGTTTCCGAGATTGTTTCTACTCCTATTCCTTAGTATACCATGCCGCCCGACCGACCTTGGGGCATGCCGTATAACTTTACTCTAAAAGGGTACATACCTCCAGCTTCTGAAGTTCCAAGGGTCACCATCGATATGCGTCCACCGGAGGGTTACAAACCTCTGGAAATTGAAGTTCCAAGAGCAACAACAATGGGTTTCACACAACAGAATGCTGAGATACCAAGATCTGCTGTCATGGCTTCTCCACGACCTATTATGCATACTTTTCCTCCACAGGGCGGACAAGTATATCATCACGCTCCCAGTGAGGACGCTGGCGTGTATGAAAGATTGGACGAGTTCCAGGAACAGTTTCTGAAAATGCAGAAGGAACTCAAGAATCTCCGAGGACAAGATCTATTTGGAAAAAATGCTGCAGACCTCTGTCTGGTTCCAAATGTTAAGATTCCTCACAAATTCAAAGTACCAGAGTTTGAGAAGTACAAAGGGAATTCATGCCCACAAAGTCATCTCGTGATGTACGCTCGAAGAATGTCAACTCAGACTGATAATCAATAATTGCTCATTCATTATTTTCAAGATAGCCTGACTGGTGCTGCACTCAAATGGTATATGAACTTGGACAGTTCAGAGATTCGTACTTTTCGAGACCTTGGAGAGGCCTTCGTCAAACAGTATAAGTACAATATGGATATGGCGCCCGACAGAGATCAACTCTGGGCCATGACTCAAAAGGATTAAGAGAGCTTCAAGGAATACGCTCAGAGATGGCGCGAAGTTGCTGCTCAAATTTGTCCACCACTTGAAGAGAAAGAAATGACAAAAATCTATCTCAAGACTTTGAGTCCATTTTACTACGGACGAATGGTTGCAAGTGCACCAAGTGACTTTACCGAGATGGTAAACATGGGTGTACGTTTAGAAGAAGCGGTTCGAGAAGGACGCTTGAACAAAGAACCAGAATCTTCTATTGGTCCTAGGAAGTATGGAAGTTCTCTCCAGAAGAAAAAGGATCAAGATGTCAGCAATGTCTTGCACAAAGTCAGAAAGAGGTTTCAACCTCAGGTTGCTACAGTAACTCCGGTTGTTAACTCAGCGCCAGCTTATCAACCTCAGGTTTCGCAACAACCATTTCAACAAGGGTCGCAGCAATCTCAGCAGCAGGTTCGACCTCCAAATTTCAACAACAACCGGGTTCCAAGGTATCCTGCCTTTGATCCCATACCAATGCCGTACGCGGAATTGTTTCCAAGACTACTAGCAAAAGGACTCATTCAGACAAAGAGCCCTCCAAATCCTGCAAATGAATCATCGCATTGGTTCAAGGCTGACCAATCTTGTCCCTATCATCAGGGGGCACCAGGTCACAACATTGAGAAATGTCTCAATTTCAAGGCCGACGTTCAAAGGTTAGTGAAAAGTGGGATGCTTTCCTTCAAAGATACTAATCCTAACGTCCAGGCAAATCCTTTGTCGCAGCATAAAGAAGCTTCAGTAAATCTGATAGATCAGCACCCCAATGTCATTCAAATCTACGACATTCGTCAGATAGGGGAAAATCTTGTCAAAATGCACGCTAGACAAGCCGGATATGGCCATGTACCACCTCACAACTACTTCACATGTGAAATTTGTCCAAAGAATAATCAAGGATGTGCCGTAGTTCAAGCTGCATTACAAGAACAAATGGACTTAGGATGGATTCAACACATTCGAGTCAAAACTGAGTACGACGTCAACATGGTTCAAGGATGTCCAGGAGAATACAAAATCTACAAAGTTGAAGATCTCGAAGGATCGGTAGTCAGGTTCCATAAGACTTTAAATGGACTTGCCTACTTTGGAACGGATTTCCATCCTTACAATACATGCAGAATTTGTCGAAGGAATTCACGAGGATATTTGCGTGTTCGCAACGACATTCAAAAACTGATGGATGATAATACCATTACAGTTCTCGCCAACAGAGAAGATGACGAAGTCTTTACCGTATCTCCTCAAATTAATCAAGTTGAACCAATGCAAGTCAAGTATGACAGCAGGAAGACAGCAATTGCTCCGTTAGTCATCTACTTACCAGGTCCTATACCGTATGAGTCCAGCAAAGCTATACCATACAAGTACAACGCTACATTCATTGAAAATGGTAAGGAAATACCATTACCGTCTGTTGTCAACATTGCTGACGTTAGTCGAGTCACTAGAAGTGGACGAGTCTTCAACAGAACAACAGAAAATATGGAAAAGCCTTCTGAAGAAGCACCACATAGGCAAGACAATCATCCGACCAATGCTGTTCAAGCGAAAGAAAATGATGAGATCTTGAAATTAATCCAGAGGAGTGAATACAACATTGTAGATCAGCTGCTACATACTCTGTCTAGGATATCTGTTCTCTCCCTACTATTGAGTTCTGAGGCTCATAGGGAAGCTCTACAGAAAGTTTTGGAACAAGCTTTCGTAGAACCAAGTGTTACTGTAGGACAATTCAACAGTATCATTGCCAACATCTCCGTAGGAACTAACCTGAGTTTCTGTGATGAAGATCTTCCTGAAGAAGGAGTGGACCATAACCTTCCACTTCATATCTCAGTTAGCTGCATGGGTGATGTTCTCACAGGAGTCCTGATAGACAATGGATCCTCTCTCAACGTCATGCCTAAATCAACATTATCAAGATTATCCTTCAAAGATTATCTGCAAAGGGACAGTCATGTCATCGTCAAAGCATTTGATGGATCAAGGAAGTCAGTTTTTGGAGAGGTAGATCTTCCCATAACTATTGGACCTCAGACGTTCAAAATTACTTTCCAAGTTATGGATATCCCTGCACAATACAGTTGTTTGTTAGGTCGCCCATGGATTCATGAGGCTGGGGCAATTACTTCAACACTGCATCAGAAACTGAAGTTCATAAGGAATGACAAATTGGTAACCGTATGTGGAGAACGAGCTTTGATTGTCAGTAACCTGTCATCATTCTCCGACATAGAACCAAAAGAAGTTGTTGGAACTAAATTCCAAGCACTTTCCTTGGACAAGGAAAAGGGAAAGGAGAAAGCAGCGTCTATTTTTTCATACAAAGATGCAATCCAAGTTGTAAAGGATGGCACTACCAGTGGTTAGGGGCACATTGATATTCCTACCAACAACAAGAACAAAACAGGAGTTGGATTCTTTCCAACATCATCAAAATCTATTCCAGGAATTGAGGTAGTTCTCCCAATTCAAGAAACTTTCCGCAGTGGAGGATTTCTTCAACCTGTTCAACAAACAGTCAATACCATCGGTATGGAAAACACCGATGAAGAGGAATGGCTA
This sequence comes from Vicia villosa, assembly GCF_029867415.1. Lineage (NCBI taxonomy): Eukaryota > Viridiplantae > Streptophyta > Magnoliopsida > Fabales > Fabaceae > Vicia > Vicia villosa. The sequence goes on along the minus strand of NC_081185.1, from coordinate 100,024,831 downwards.
TCCTATCTTAATAGAGCAGGATACATCTCCCTATTAGAGCCTGATTCACCTTGCTGTTATCCAACTAAAGGACCTGAAAGAAAGACTCAACCAAGCAGTGACGAAGTTACAAACAGCTTCACCACCAGAAGTCATGGTTCATCAGAAGAAGTTCCTCCTATCCCCGAAGAGACTTGGGATACATTAGGAGAACCAAGCGGAAAATTCGATTACATGGTGAAATACTCCGCTCCTGAAAGTTCAAAAATCTCTCTTAAAGACATTGTTCTGACTGGATGGAACATTGATTACGAGTACCTCTCTCAGCCAAAAGAGATATATAACCCGTGCTATTCATCATCAGCATCTGGTGAAGTCATCATTGAGGATTATATCCCCAAGTCACCTTCCGAGGCTACGGATTTAGATTTCACATACCTAGTCAATGCCATCTTGGGAGAAGAGCAAGACCAAAATATAGAAGAGGATGATCTCGAAAGTGTCTCCGACAACGAGTCTCTCCATTCAGAAAATTGGAAGATTCCTCAAAAGAAAAACCGACATACTCCACTTGGAAATGGGTATGCTCACACCACTCAGTCTGCTGAAGTAGAAGAAGATCGTCTAAGTGTTGCAAAGACAGTGGTTGGTAAATCAAGACCTACCACAGGCTAGTTTAAGCCTAAGGTTCCAGATTACTTAGTGCACAATGGGGTTCGCCACTATTGGACAGCTGTTGAAGTTTCAACTGTTGTTCGCACTCCTAAGTAGGAACTTTCACCGTTATTTTGTCCTCTCACCATAGCCCAGGGTGAAGAGATGTTTCATAGGGCTTTGCATTTTACTATTTCTTAGGAAAATGTCCCTCTTTGCTTCTCCCAAAGCAATAGAGTTTTGTTTTATAGGGTCTTTGTTTCATGAAATTGCTATCAATAAATAAAAATATCATTTTGTTCCTTCGTTTGTTTTTCCCTTTTCTTTTTTTCGAAAATTGGTAATCCTAAAAAACACCCTTAAAAAAATCAAAAATTCTATTAACTGCATACACCGAGTCTTCCCTCGTTGTCTAAATAAAACTTATCATACATATGCAGATTAATCATAAAATACCCCGTTGAAACGAACGACCGTATGACTTCTCCAAGCTTTGGGTTTCCTGTATTCGACGCAGAGGAAGAAGAAGACGAAGAAATATCAAAGGAAATTTCACGGTTACTTCAACAAAAGGAAGAGACCATTCAACCATACAATGATCCTCTAGAGATCATTAACCTTGGTTCCGATGGAAACAGAAAAGAGGTTAAGATTGGAGCTTCGCTCAGTTCAGAGATCAGAGAGAGTTTGATACAGCTGCTCAGAGAATTTTCAGATGTCTTCGCTTGGTCTTATCAGGATATGCCAGGGTTGGATACCAGTATAGTGGAGCATCACTTACCATTAAAAGCAGAATGCCCTCCGGTCAAGCAAAAATTGAGAAGAACTCATCTGGAGATGGCTATGAAAATCAAAGAGGAAATTCAAAAGAAAATCAACGCTGGTTTCCTCGTCACTTCGAAATACCCTCAGTGGTTAGCTAACATTGTTCCCGTTCCTAAGAAAGACGGAAAAGTCCGCATGTGCGTCGACTACAGAGATTTGAACAAAGCTAGCCCTAAGGATGACTTTCCTTATATTGACATGTTGGTGGATAGTACAGCAAAATCCAAAGTTTTCTCATTCATGGACGGATTTTCAGGATACAACCAAATCAAAATGGCACCTGAAGACATGGAGAAAACAGCTTTCATCACCCCCTGGGGCACGTTCTGCTATCGCGTTATGCCTTTTGGACTAAAGAACGCAGGGGCAACATATCAAAGAGCCATGACTACACTTTTCCACGACATGATGCATAAGGAAGTGGAAGTTTATGTGGATGACATGATTGCTAAATCAGATAATGAGGAAGATCATATACAGAATCTGACAAAGTTATTTCAACGCTTACGGAAATTTCAGCTTCGCCTGAATCCCAACAAGTGTACCTTTGGTGTCTACTCAGGAAAACTCCTTGGTTTCATCGTCAGCAAACGAGGAATTGAAGAGGATCCAGACAAAGTCAAGGCAATTCAAGAAATGCCTTCACCCAGAACCGAGAAACAAGTTAGAGGATTTCTTGGACGTCTGAATTACATCTCGAGATTCATATATCTCATGACAGCAACTTGTGCTCCAATTTTCAAACTTCTACGGAAAAATCAGAGTTATGTCTGGACTAACGATTGTCAGAAAGCGTTCGACTGCATTAAGGAATATCTGCTCGAACCACCCATCTTGTCTCCTCTAGTGGAAGGAAGACCTTTGATAATGTACTTAACCGTCTTAGAAGATTCCATGGGTTGTGTCCTTGGACAGCAAGACGAAACAAAGAGAAAAGAGCATGCCATCTACTACCTGAGCAAGAAATTCACTAACTGTGAATCCCGCTACTCCATGCTTGAGAAAACCTGTTGTGCTTTGGCCTGGGCTGCCAAGCGTCTCCGCCAGTACATGATTCGACACACTACTTGTTTGATCTCCCATATGGATGCAATCAAGTACATCTTTGAAAAGCCTGTTTTAACTGGGAGAATTGCCCGTTGGCAGATGTTGTTATCAGAATATGACATTGAGTATCACGCATAGAAAGCCGTGAAAGGAAGCATTCTAGCTGAGCACCTGGCTCACCATCCACTCAATGGTCATGAATCAACCAGTTTTGACTTTCCGGACGAGGACGTCATGTACCTCAAGATGAAAGATTACGACGAGCCATTACCAGACGAAGGACCTGAGATAGGATCCCAGTGGGGCTTAATCTTTGACGGAGCTGTCAATGCTTATGAACAAGGAATTGGGGCAATCATTGTTACACCTCAGGGTACCCATATTCCATTTACCGCCAGATTAACTTTCAAATGCACAAACAATGAGGCCGAGTATGAAGCTTGCATCATGGGTCTCGAAGAAGCCGTGGATCTAAGAATCAAACACTTAGATGTATACGGAGATTCTGCTTTGGTCATCAATCAAATCAAAGGAGAGTGGGAAACACGCCAACCTGGGCTAATCCCTTACAAAAACTACGCAAGAAGATTGTTACCATTCTTCGACAGGGTAGATTTTCATCACATTCCTCGTGAAGAAAATAACTTGGCTAATGCATTAGCCACACTCTCTTCCATGATTAGGATAAATCATTGGAATGACATCCCTCGGATCGATGTTATGCCCCTGGATAGGCCCGCTCATGTTTTCACAGTAGAAGCGATCATCGACGACAAACCGTTGTATCACGACATCAAAAACTTTCTTCAAAGACAAGAGTACCCTCTTGGGGCATCAAAGAAAGATAGAAAGACTTTGAGAAAGTTAGCTGGCAGATTCTTCCTGAATGAAGATGTTCTGTACAAGAGAAATTTCGACATGGTTCTGCTCAGACGCGTTGACAAGAAAGAAGCAGAGATACTCATGAGAGAAATACATGAAGGTTCCTTTGGTACTCACACCAATGGACATACCATGACGAGGAAAATACTGAGAGCAAGATATTATTGGTTGACGATGGAGTCAGATTGCTACCAGTATGCAAAGAGGTGTCACAAATGTCAGATCTACGCCGATAGAATTCACGTGCCACCCTCTCTTCTCAACATACTCTCTTCCCCATGGCCTTTCTCCATGTGGGGAATCGACATGATTGGAATGATCAAGCCAAAAGCGTCCAACGAACATCGCTTCATCTTGGTAGCCATAGACTATTTCACCAAATGGGTCGAAGCAGCTTCATATGCAAATGTTACAAGACAAGTTGTCTTCAGGTTTATCAAGAATCACATCATATGTCGCTACGGCATTCCTAGCAGGATAATCACTGACAATGGGTCAAATTTGAATAACAAAATGATGAAGGAACTTTGTGAAGAATTCAAGATTGAACATCACAATTCATCTCCTTACAGACCAAAGATGAATGGAGCTGTAGAAGCAGCTAACAAAAATATCAAGAAAATCATTCAGAAGATGGTCATCACTTACAAAGATTGGCATGAAATGCTCCCGTTTGCTCTTCATGGTTACCGTACATCTGTACGTACTTCGACTGGGGCAACTCCTTTCTCCCTTGTATATGGCATGGAGGCAGTCCTACCCATAGAGGTTGAGATCCCATCAATGAGAGTCTTGATGGAGGCAAAATTAACAGAAGCCAAGTGGTGTCAAAGCAGATTCGATGAATTGAACTTAATCGAAGAAAAGCGCAGGACAGCTTTATGCCACAGACAGCTATATCAACAAAGAATGAAGAAAGCTTTCGACAAAAAGGTTCGACCTTGCACAATCAAAGAAGGCGACCTTGTACTCAAAAAGCAAATCTTTTCTCACAGATTCGAGAGGGAAATGGACTCCCAATTATGACGGCCCATACATGGTCAAGAGAGCTTTCTCAGGAGGAGCCTTAATACTCACGACTATGGATGGAGAAGAATTCACCCGTCCTGTGAACGTCGACGCAGTCAAGAAATACTTCGCCTAAATAAATAAAAGAACAGCTCGCTAAGTTGAAAACTTGCAAAGAGCGGCTTAGGCAAAAAAAGAGCGTCTCGGTGAATCGAAAACCCGAAAGGGCGATTCAGGCAAAAGTTAGAGACATAAAAAATATAATAATCAATCCCGGTAGACTTAAAACCCGAAAGGGGTAGTTTACGCAAAAGTTAGGGATAAATGGCAAGTAACTGTGTTCAGGACAAACTTGATCATTCGAAATCCATAGCGGAGTATTCATCATCAGTAGGTCATCTTCTACGAAGCATGCATGCAGCGCAATTCAGAGTGGAAGGGAAAGATAACGGTCGTCACGTTTCATCATAGCCCTTTTCCCAAAAATTACCAATTCCCAACTTTGTAAATACTCCATGGAATCAAGCATTTGGCTGGTTACCATTCCATAAATAATAATTTGAGCCTTGTGCCTTTTCTTTGCAAATCGAGTCTTATTCAGTTTCTTGAAATGCATTTTAAGTTTAAACAGTCATTTTCTTGAAACAAATGTTTTCATATATAAAATGATTTTACTTGCAAAAATAAAGGTGAAATTTCTTTCTAAGGATTACAAACAATAGGAAGAATGCAAACAGTTGCTCCAAGAACGGTTGAGACTCCGGGAACCCAGATTTCCCCATGAGGTCGCTTTGCGAACATATCCCGATGACGGATCTTCACTTTAAATTATGTCACTCACTTCCAAACAGCGGGCAATTGATAACCAGATATCCCCAATGGAGTGCATTTTAAGAAGAAGACATCTTCGGATCGTCACAAAATTCAAGTCGTATCATAGGATTTCACATCCGCGACAATTCTATTCACATTCACTTTACATTTTATAATTATCATAATATTCATGCATACATCACATCATAATTGCATAGTCAGCATAGTCTAGTTGGGCTTTGATCATGTTAATGCCCAAGTCACTGAGGCATGTACTCGAGTTTCCCATGCAAGTTGTGGAGGAACTTTCTTCTTCAAGACGACGGTTCGTACACAAGGATCTCCCCGAGCAACTCAACGAATGGCAATCTCCTTTAAAGAGGTAGTTTGTTCACTTTTGGAGTTCCCCAGCCGAGATTCTCCCGCAGAGCGATACTCAACGAGATAGTTTGTTTCGCATTTGCCTTCCTCATAGAGTCGGTGAATATCCCCAGCAAGGTCAATGTATGACAGTTTGCATCAGGAAAATAACTCTGATTCTCCGGCAAAGTTGACAAGCGACAAGTTTTCTCCCAGGGAGATGCTTCAACAAATTCCTAGTGGAGTCAGTGAATGATAATCTTCTTCAAGAAGATAGTTCAAATTCCTCAGCACGAGTCGATGAACGACAGTTTTCACCTCAGAAAACGATTTGTTTCCACCCCAGCGAATCGACCAAAGATGGTCCTCCTTCGGAAAACAGTTCATCCGCTTTCAAGCGAAGTCATTAGCCCCTCAAAAGGACAAATGATCATATGGCATTCATTCAAGAGCTTTGAATTAAAAGAAAGCATGATGAAGTTTCTTATCAATCATCAAATGGCGTCTCTCCAACAAGCGCTGGTGAGAATTTTGGTGAGGAAACAAACCTTTGGAAATTTTCTCTTTATCTGAGATATTGTCCAAATATAACTGAGACCAGTTCCGCGATACAGACATCCGAATCGAGGGGAGGTTATCACAACTGAGACCAGTTTCGAGATACAGACATCCGAAACGAGGGGAGGTTGTTTATCATCATTATAGCTTAGACCAGTTCCACGATACAGACATTCGGATCGAGGGGAGGTTATCACAACTGAGACCAGTTTCGAGATATGGACATCCGAAACGAGGGGAGGTTGTTTATCATCATTATAACTGAGACCAGTTCCGCGATACAGACATCCGGATCGAGGGGAGGTTATCACAACTGAGACCAGTTTCGAGATATGGACATCCGAAACGAGGGGAGGTTGTTTATCGTTATTATAACTGAGACCAGTTCCGCGATATAGACATCCGGATCGAGGGGAGGTTATCACAACTGAGACCAGTTTCGTGATACGGACATCCGAAACGAGGGGAGGTTGCTTACCTTTTTCTAAGTATCAACGCTTAGTTAAAGAAGATGGATTGCGCATGTTACATTGCCCTCCATTCACCCGAATCCACATTACGTGTTTCTACAGGAGTTTGTCTCCCTATCCCCCGCCAAGCGCGACAACGGGATCAAGTCATGCAAAGATTTTATCACTACAACATCTCAGGAACGCCCAAAATTCGGGCATTCTTTGGTATTTAAGTCTCTTTCACTCTGAAGCAATCTAGATATTAATCTCTCTCCCTCCAGTTGAAAGAAACTGAAATAGGGGCATCTGTCATACCCTAATTTTGACCCCCCCTGAGATGTCATATCTTTTAAACTTTTCATCAAAGACAAAGCAGATACTCAGAGCAGATACTCAGAGCAGTCACTTATTCATCTGATACTTAGTCGAGGGTGTTCAGGAACAAAAGAACTCAGGCAAAGGATCAATCAGAAAAAGGGGTGGTTTCTAACACAACTATGGGACTCAAAAGCTTCATTCTATCCACCTATGATTGATTAGATACCCATCACCTGGACTAAGGATTGCTTACCTCACCAGTCTAGGGTTTTGAGCCCCATCAAGGACTAAAATCAGGGGTCACATTTGGGAAACCCTAGAAAGCTCAAAGGTATCACTCAAAGACTTCAATCATTCTCAAATAGTTCATATGACAATATCCATATGGCATTACACTTCAATTCAAGGCCTACAGTCATCAATTTCATCTGGTCGACAATTAGGGTTTTTGACCTAATTCACCAAGATAGTTGACTTTTAATCAGGACATGGATCCAAAACTCAAAGCATGACTCAAGAGCTTCTATTACCTCAATATAATCCATTCACATCACTCATTTGAAGAGGAGAGTTTGATTCATCACAGAAGTCCAAGAATTCACTTCATATGGAAAAAGTTAACTGCACAGGATCACCTTTGACTTTTTGGAAATTTTGGTCAACCATGACTTTTGAAGTTTTAAATCATCAATATATGATATTTGAAGTCATTTGATCAAGAAAAATCAAGAAAATCAATCAAGAATCAAAAGTCAAAAGTTTGACTTTTCATACTTAGAAAATTTTCTAAGTGTTTTCAAGTGATTTTTGCCAAACTTTGGAAGGGATTTTCTCAAAATTTCACCTACAAACTGAAAAACACTTCCAACATGAAAGTTGTAGATTTTGATCCAATAAAAAACTTTGACACATATAATTTTTTGGCTAAAAATCAACCATTGAAGAGTTATGGAGCTTCAAAGTGGCTGCCTTCACAAAACATGCAAGAAAACCCTAGTTTTCTTCAAACTTTATGGGACTTTTCACTAATTTCCCTAAAGAATTTGGGCAAACACCAAACTAATGAATTAAAGTACATATTAAGGGCTTTCCAAATTGTGCTCAACCTTCTCCAAATTCATTTTGAGCTAAGAGATATGATTGATCAAAGTTAGGCACTTGAAGTGAAAATTATAGGTCATGTGCAATTTGGAACTTTGCAATTTTGTGCAAATGACTTCTATAAATGATGCTACCCGACCTCTAATACATCTGCAAGCACACCATACATCCATTTTCATCATTGCATAAGGATTAGAGAATATTCCCAAAAACAAAGGCATGTGATTATGTAATGATTACATTTGAGAATTTATGGCAAGATGATGAATCACCAAAGGAATCTCTTCCCAACCAATTGGAGCTCATTTCTGTCTCAGATTTGTCTCCTAAGATCAAGAAAAATCGAGGTCTAGGGGATTGATCAAATGGAATCAAAATTCCCATCATTGCATTTTGGATATTTTTGAATTCCTTCATAGCCAAGAAACCAAATCAACCTCACTAAGTAACCACACTCCTCTGCAACTATACTGAACCATTTGCCTATAAATACAAGTGCTATCCTTCACACAATTCACACCAAAGCAACCATATTCCTTTGCTTTCTCTTTCTCTTCTCATGCTTATGGTTTTTCAAAGTTCTTTGGCAAGAAGAATCGTTTTCTTCAAACCAGAGCTTCTCTTTGGAAAATAAGCATTCTAACATCTCAATGGGGCTCATTTGAGGTGATCCAAGCACCTGGATCACTTTTGTAGGTGGAGGAACACCATTGTTGCTTTCAATTTGGAGCTGTTGCAGTTGGAGGTCCATAGAGCAATTCAGAAGGTTTCAAGCAAAGCCAAGCATCCAGACACGTTCCTTGGGGCATAGTGAAGCTAATCAGATGGCTGCAGCTCATCTGTAACTGAAGATTCATCCTCCTCCATGTCCACTTGAAGCTCAAATCGAAGGTGTCGGGTAGAGCAATTCAAAAGGATTGAAGTCACAATAAGCATTCATTTAGCATCCCTGAGTCCCAAGGAAGCTTTTAGGATCACTCACACAAGCCCAGGTGTTCCTCATCATCCTCACGACCTCCATTTTCAGAGATAAGTTGTTGAACTCCACCTCTTTAATTTAAGTACTCTTTGTGATAAAGCTCGATACTATCTTGTTCAGCATCATCAGAGGATTGAAAACCCTCTATCATCATTCATTTATTCATCTTGTTTGTCATTTAATTTTAAATTTAGGGTTCATATATTCTTCGTGTTTTCTGAGAAATTAGGTCGCTATAGTTAATATAAATAAATTTTAGTTACATATCTGGATTCGTGAGGAAATTTAGAGCAAGATTGATGTTTACATCATGCCATTTAGTTGAGAAACCAGAGAGTTAGAAATTTGAAAATCTTTGAGCTCGAGGAAGAAGATGAACATGGCGCGCGCAAATTTGAAACTTATGGCTTGTTCTAAAATATATAATGTTGGATGCATGTGAATAACAAACTGCGCGCGTAGCCCAGATGGTGGGAGTTTTGGTTAGTGACTTGGAGGGCGTGAGTTCAAGCCCTCTAGGTGACAAAACCTTATTTTTTATCACTTTTTCCACTTAATTTCTTCACAACTTTAACCAATTATTTAACCTATCAAATTAATTCATTTTTACTTCATTTTTTACACACTTGTTGATTAATATATATATTTTGTGAATAACCAAAAAAATCACAAAAATATTATTTCTTTTATATATTTTTATTAGGTTGAAAATAGTGTTGTTTTAAATATTAAAAAAAATATATTTATATATATGTTTTCATTAAGATTTCAAAACCTAATATTTCATAAATATTTTAGTGGATAAATCCTAACCATTTAGGTCTTAATTAGGTATAGATTTTGTATTTACTTTAATTAAGTTGACTTTTGTCAAAATTCAAACTATTTTCAAATTCCAAAGTAAACAGACGATCGAGGTTTTCAAACAATAGAACCTCGTATCTTTTCAACTGTTTCTCATAAACAGTAAATCATTTTCATTGGGCCTCTAATAGAGTGTAAGTCCCAGCACCTTTTTCTTTTCGTAGTTTGTTTTCAAAAACTGTATTTACAAAATCTCCTTTCTGTTTTCAAAACATTCTTCTGGTATTTGAAGGGCATTATTCCCGGTGAAACTCTTCAGATACCTATGTGACCTTTGTCCATCTTCACTTCTTTTGTTTTCAAAAACCACTAACTGTTTATAATAAATATTCAACTGTTATCAATAAAACAACAAAATTGCTGCTGAGGCTTTGTACATACTTCTTCAAAGGCCTCCACTCCATCCGGGTTAGGCTTTACAAGCTTTCAATTTACAGTCTTTATTTAAATTACTGTCAAATATAGAACTGTTTATATATTTGTTTAGAACTACGTTTGAGTGTAAACCCTAGGACAGTTAAACTATATATATATATATATATATATATATATATATATATATTATAGGAATATGGCCTAGGATTGATAATGTCTTCCCGGTGAAGGCTCTTTCCTAATTAGAGATTTGTAGTTCAAACCCCCAAGATGAATTATTCCCGGTGAAACATCTTGGCAAAAGCCTTAGAACAAAAACTAGGACACATCCACCCAAAGAGGAATTATTCCCGGTGAAACCTCTTACCCATTTGCTTAGAGCCAAAATAAGTTCAAAACCACATAGCTTTCTCTTGTGCTATAACAAGGACCCTCGATTAGCCTCCTCTTGGGCTTTGTACAAGGACCCACAGGCTTCTTAAAAGCATTTCCAGCTTCCTCTTGAGCTTGTATACAAGGACCCATCAGGTTTCTTATAAACATAGGAACAAGTCTTTAGTTACCTTTTAGCCTATCCTGGTGAGTTTCTTCCATTCTTTAAACCAGACTTTAAACAAGCTAAGTTTGTCTCAATCTCATATTGAGTACACCTTTTGGAATGAGAGACATGGACAGTCTCTATCACCCTTATCTTCATCAATCCTCCTTAGCAAAGTCTAGGACCCATATTTGCTTATCCTCAGTCAGTGTCAGCCTTAATCTTGGGCTTTAAAACAAGAAGTCTCCATTAGTTAATCTTTCTGCCATTTCTTTTTCAACAAAAACCCCTGGAAAGGGTTAGCCTCCACACATTCCTTCATTTTAACAATAACCCATGGAAAGGGTTAGCCTCCATTCATTCTTTCATTTTAACAAAAACCCCTGGAAAGGGTCAGCCTCCAAAATCACTCCTTCAAATCCAAAGATTCATTCTTTCAAAAAGATAAATTCCCAAAAAAGAGTCAAAACCCCTGGAAAGGGTTAGCCTCCAAAAACATGATAAAAAATCCAGTCTTTTAATAGACTATTTCTCCAGCTGATTCAAAATCCCTGGAAAGGGTTAGCTTCCAAAAAACATAAAAATAAATTAGTTTGTTAAAACCTCTAGCAAAATAAAACTCCCCCAGTGAGTATTTCATTTTTAGTAGCCACAACCTTGGGCTTTGTACAAGGCAGATAAACCATATTTCCCTGTGTCAAAGATTCCTAATCTCAAGGATCTTTTCCCCATAGAGTCTTCCATAATCAGTTTCTTTAAGAGTCCGCCACAACCTTGGGCTTTGTACAAGGCAGAAAATAATCTTTCCCTAGCTAGAGTAGCCACAACCTTGGGCTTCATACAAGGCACAAATTAATAACATCCTCAGTTAAGGGTCAGCCACAACCTTGGGCTTTGTACAAGGCACACAAATAGAGTCATCCATAGTCTTCAAAACTCAGTTTTCTCAGCAGTTAGCCACAACCTTGGGCTTCATACAAGGCACACAAAAATAGAGTCTCCCTAAGTAGAGTCAGCCTCAATTCTGGGCTTTGTATAGAACACCAAATAAAATCCATCAAATAAACACTCTCCAATTAGAGTCAGCCTCAATTCTGAGCTTTGTACAGAACACAAAAACTCTTTAGTTTAAATTCTCCCCAGTAGAGTTATCTTTCAATAAGTCAATAAATCAATCAAAAGCCTCAAGCTTGGGCCTCATTCAAGCCAGCTAAAAATCAAATCTTTCAAACAATAGATAGACATAGCTCATCTTCATAGGTAGATATTTCTCGTATCTCACCACAAACAAACAATCATTTCAAACAATCATCATTTCAAACAAATCATCATTTCTCCCATTTAGGACACTGAAAGGCATGCTCTGGCAACACACCCAGACTTGTACGACCCTTTCCCTAATTTGGTTGAGAATCTTTCATTTTAGAGGCACGATGGCTGTCATACTTGATCAACCAAGTACACTCCCCTCTTAATGAAACATCATTTTTTTAGCTTTTCTGTCACTTTTAGAATGTTTGTGGTGGAATAGTAGAAATACCTCTCTGTAAAGATGATTTCATGTCTCTTTATTATAAACAGAGATTTCATTCAAAGCTTCAAACTTGAGCTTCAAGCAAGGCACAAAAAATAATTAAAATCCCTAATTAGTTCCCCGAACTACATTAAGCTCTGACTTCCATTAGGGATATGTAGGCATGAGGTTCACAAGGAATCTCAGCGAGCTAATAAAATACCAAAAATAGTCAGTTTGTTTGTCTATCTGTCTGTCTTTTTAAATCAATTCAATTCTCTCTCCTAACACAAAGGAGAAACTTTCCTAATCATTAGCAATAAACACAATCACAATGACACAGAGAAGGTTCTCGTAGAGTACTACGGATATGTAGGGTGCTTAAACTCTTCCCTATGTATAACCGACCTCCCGAACTCCAGAATTTCTAGTCTAGGTGAAATCCACACACTTAGCAAACTCCTAGGGTTAATTTGAGATCTTTTTCCCCTCTCCTACTCGTTAGGACAATTAAAAAGTTCGTGTGATATCGTAGGAAGAACTGAAACAAAATTCATCCCATCCCGGGCGCATTCTCCTTCCAAATTTCGCGTGAAGGGTCTAGCGTGCCGTCCTCCCAAGTGAAACGGGGAGGTAAAAAAAACTACACCACACAGTGCCTTGAGAAGCCATGAGATAGAGCTGGATGCAAATGAGCCTCAGAAGAAAGGTAAGTCTATTGCATTAAAATCTAATTATAAAAAATGCACTAACGCTTTTCAGGCTGAAGAAGTAGATTCTGAAGAATCAGAATCAAAAGAAGAAGATGAACTGTCCATGATCTCCAGAAGGGTAAACCATCTCTGGAAGAGCAAGCAAAGGAAGTTCAAGAGCTTCAGAAGTTCAAAGAAGCCTGAAAGAGGAGAATCTTCTGGAGGCAGAAGATCTGACAAGAAGAAGGTCATCTGCTATGAGTGCAATGAGCCTGGACACTTCAAGAATGAATGTCCAAAACTTCAGAAGGAGAATCCCAAGAAGAAGTTTCATAAGAAGAAAGGTCTTATGGCAAAATGGGATGATTCTGAATTAGAATCAGAATCAGACTCTGAAGGAGAGCAAGCAAACCTTGCACTGATGGCCACAGTGGATGATGGATCAGAATCTACATCAGAATCAGATTCTGAAGAGGTATTTTCTGAACTATCTAGAGAAGAGTTAGTTTCCAGTTTAACTGAACTTCTGGAACTCAAAGCTCATCTTAGTATCAAATACAAAAAGCTGAAAAAGCAATTTGAATTTGAAACTAAGAAGCTGGAAGTGGAAAATTCTGAATTGAAGGAAAAAGTTTTAAAATTATCCAAAGATAGTGGATCTCCTTCTTAATCAGAAAAATCCATTCCTAGTCTCAATCATATTCTGAAAGAATATGACTCGAGCTTCAGAAAGTTCCTATCTAGAAGTATTGGCAGAAGTCATCTTGCTTCTATGATATATGGTGTTTCTGGAAACAAAAGGTTTGGTTTTGGCTATGAAGGTGATACCTCACATAAATTTGAACTTGTTGATGATTTGAAAATCACATACAAGCCATTGTATGATCAGTTCAAATATGGTCACTCACATGATATCAGGCTCACCTCACATGCACAGAGTTTTCACACTACACACACCAAGAAGCATGTGACACAACCTAAAAGATATCATGCTGCCAAACCTAAAGAATATCATGATGTTCCTCCTGTTACTTATAATGCTAAACCCAAGTTCAATCAAAACTTGAGGAAAACTAAGAAAGGACCCAAAAAATTGTGGGTACCTAAGGAGAAGATAATTTCTGTTGCAGATATCCTTAGCACAAAATGTCATGGCACCTGGACTCTGGGTGCTCGCGACACATGACGGGAAGAAGGTCTATGTTCCAAGACCTGGTGCTTAAAACTGGTGGAGAAGTTAAGTTTGGAGGAGATCAGAAGGGCAAGATTATTGGCTCTGGAACCATAAGTATTGGTAACTCTCCTTCCATAACGAATGTACTTCTTGTAGAAGGATTAGCGCATAACTTATTGTGCATAAGTCAATTAAGTGACAATGGTTATGACATAATCTTCAATCAAAAGTCTTGCAAGGCTGTAAGTCAGAAGGATGGCTCAATCCTATTTACAGGCAAGAGAAAGAACAACATTTATAAGATTGATCTTTCAGATCTTGAGAAGCAGAAGGTGACTTGCCTTACGTCTGTTTCTGAAGAGCAATGGGTCTGGCACAGAAGATTAGGACATGCTAGTTTGAGAAAGATTTCTCAGATTAACAAACTAAATCTGGTCAGAGGTCTCCCAAATCTGAAATACAAATCAGATGCTCTTTGTGAAGCATGTCAGAAGGGCAAGTTCTCCAGACCTGCATTCAAATCTAAGAATGTTGTCTCTTCCTCAAGGCCGTTAGAACTTCTGCACATTGATCTGTTTGGACCAGTCAAAACAGCATCTATCAGAGGGAAGAAATATGGATTAGTCATCGTAGATGATTATAGCCGCTGGACGTGGGTAAAGTTCTTAAAACACAAGGATGAGTCTCATTCAGTGTTCTTTGAATTCTGCACTCAGATTCAATCTGAGAAGGAGTGGAAAATCATAAAGGTCAGAAGTGATCATGGTGGTGAATTTGAGAACGGATTCTTTGAGGAGTTCTTCAAAGAATATGGTATTGCCCATGATTTCTCTTGCCCTAGAACTCCACAGCAACATGGAGTTGTAGAGCGAAAGAATAGGACTCTACAAGAAATGGCCAGAACCATGATCAATGAAACCAATATGGCTAAGCACTTCTGGGCAGAAGCAATAAACATTGCATGTTATATTCAGAATAGAATCTCTATAAGACCTATTCTAAATAAGACTCCTTATGAATTGTGGAAGAACAGAAAGCCCAACATTTCATACTTTCATCCTTTTGGATGTGTTTGTTTTATTCTGAATACTAAAGATCATCTTGGTAAGTTTGATTCTAAGGCACAAAAATGTTTCCTTCTTGGATATTCTGAACGCTCTAAAGGCTACAAAGTATACAATACTGAAACATTGGTTGTAGAAGAATCAATCAATATCAGATTTGATGATAAGCTTGGTCTTGAAAAGCCAAAGCAGTTTGAGAATTTTGCAGATATAGATATTGATATATCAGAAGCTGTAGAACCAAGAAGCAAAGTTTCAGAAGCTGAAAATATCAGAAGCAAAGAATCAGAAGATCAAGTTGCTGCATCTTTAGAGAATCTCAGAATTTCTGAAGAGCCAACAGTCAGAAGATCTTCTAGACTCACCTCATCTCACTCAGAAGATGTGATCCTTGGAAAGAAAGATGATCCTATCAGAACTAGATCATTTCTAAAGAATGATAGTCAGAATCAGTGACCCGAATCAAAAGATGAAAAGCTCTACTCTCATCAGAAGCAAATACAGTACAACACAGCTGTCATCAAGTATTTCTGATGGTGAACACGTGTCTACACGAATGGTAAAAGCGTGAGTGAATCTGATGGGACGCCGCCCTAGGTAACTGTGTAAATCATTTCAATTACCATGTTCTCTCACCTAACGTCACTCATCATTTAATGCAGTTGATTTCATTTGATTCTGTAACTGTTCATTCTCATAATTTTATTGCATTCTTTTTCAAATCCGTCTCTATAAATACATTTCAAATCATAACGTTTATCTTTTTCGCTCCCATTCTCTCTCTCCTTGTGCGTGCATTTTTGTAACCTCTTTGCCTTTTTCTCGAACCCTAAGCGCAAACCCAGAATTTGTTCTTGCAATCTCAGCACTGTTTCAATGGCTGCCTCATCATCTCTCAACGCTGGTTCATCTGCTCCTCTCCATCTTCAAGAAGGAGTTCAGGAAATTATTCCAGTTATCGCCTGCTCTATTTCCAAAAAGGAGTTAGAAGTTATTTGTGAACTTATGGTAGACTTTGACAGTCTTGAAGAACATGGGTATCATCTTAAAGAAGATATCATCTTTCAAGGATGGACCTCCTTATTTGCTGAGTTCTGTGGACCGGTTTACCCAGATCTAGTAAAGGAATTTTGGGTGCATGCTGTTGTTGCCCCTAAATTTATTATGTCCTTTGTCCATGGGAAGTTTGTGGTTGGTACTGAAAACATCCTGAGAATGATGTTTGATCTAAGAAACCCTGAGGGTGCTTATGAAATTGATCAAAGGGTTGATTGGGAAGAAGTCTTGACTACTCTTTATTCAGACGTAAAGGAGACAAAGCGTGTCAAGGACATGAGAGACCTCTACAAAATCTGGACCAAGATTCTTCTGAGGTGTTTCTATCACAGGAAAGGAACACATGCTGCAGATTTTGTCAACAATGAGCAGAAATACATTATGTACTACATTGCCACTAAGAAGAATGTTGATGTTATCTACATAATCTTCAACCACATGTGGAATGCTGTGAGGGATTCCAGAAATGCCTTCAGAATAAAGAAATGTGCTATTATTCCTTTTGGAAGAATCATTACAAACCTTCTGGTTCATTCCAAGATTGTTGAGAACTTGGAAGCTGAAGGTACCATCAAAGATCTGGTTGTTAAAACTGGAAGTTGCTTGAATGCTCTCACCTTGAGAAAGATGAGTATTATTGAGACTATCATCAAAACCCCTCAACCTCTTCCTGGAGCAAGAAGCAGAAGAGATCCTATTCTTGCTGACTTTGAACCCTTCTTCAGAAGTGAGATGCCAGAAGTCAGAACTTGATATCTAAATTCTCTCAAGGAAGAAAAAGAAGAACAAGAAAAAGGTGCTCCTGCTAAAGGAGGTCGCAAGAAAGCTTCCACCTCCAAGCCTGCTGCATCAGAAGATGTTTCAGAAGTTGCTCCTGAAGCAGCTGTGAAGAAGGAAAGAAGGACTAAGAGAAAATTTGATCATCCTTCTGATAACCAGGAGAAGGTAGTCCAAAGTGTAGCTGCTGCTACTAAAGTTGTTGAGAAAGCTGCTCAAGAAGAAGTTGTTGCTGAAGAAGCTCAGAAAGTTGTTGTTGAAAAAGAGTCTGCTGAGAAGAAGAAGAAGAAGAAGAAGAAGAAGAAGAGAAGTATGAAAAATAAGAATGTGGAAAGTAAAAAGGCTGTTGAAAAGAAGGAGACAAGAAAAAGAAAATTAATCTTGAATGATTCAGACGCAGAAGAAGAAGATCAAGAAGGACCAACAACTCAAGTAGTTGAAGGTCAGAAGGCTGTTGAAAATGAGAAGGAGAGACTGGAATCTGCCAGAAGAAGAGAAATTTCTCTTGGAAAGGCTAAGATTGTGGAAGAGCAGAAGAGTAAGAAGCAGAGGAAACTGGAGGTTGTTGTTGAGGCTATTCAGAAGGTATCCAAAGGTATACATCTCTCTGAACCTGATTCTGTTCCTGCTTTACGTTCAGAAGTTGCACCAATAGCTGTTGCTCAAACCCCTGAACCAGTAAATCAACCAGAAAAAGCCCCATCAGAATCACCCATAAACATCCATGTTCTCACACCTCCTCCTTCTCCTGTAACCAAAACTCTTACTCCTCCTCTTTCACCCATCACAAATGTTCCCATTTCTTCATCTCCACCCACAACCAACTTTGCTTTTGACCAGACCATTGAAAACCCTGTCCTTGATATACCACCCCTTCAAACTCTCTTTCCACCTCACACAAATTTATCCACTTCTCAACCTCTACCTCATGCAAACTATGAACCCATTCCTTCCACCTCTCAAAACAACCCCTCTGTATCAGATATTCCAGATTCTGCATCACACGAGCAATTGCTCCATGACTGCAATTACCCTCCCAAGCCTCGTCCTGAAGCTGAAATGGTAGTGTTAGATTCTGAGAATGAAGCAGAATCATCTTTTCGGTTGGATAGAGAGCCTCAACCTTATTCTGTTCCAAACCCAGATTCCCCCATAGCCAATATAAAATCCCGCCGAGCTTACCCTATTGGTGTAACTTATGAAATGGTAAAGAGGAACCTCAGAAGAGTCTTTGATACTCTCAGAATAGTTGAACACGCTGGCTTAAATGATGTTGCTATGCGAAAATTCTGGAGAATCTTCTGAAGAAGAGCAGATGCTTATTTTGAAGAGCTTCAGGAAATTTGTGTAGAACTTTCTCCACGCCCTTGTGGAATTCTGAGGAGTTATGAAGACTTCTGGTTCAGTCATCTCAGAGGGAGATATATTTTTGAAGAGAAGGAATTCACTGATGAGCTTGTAGAAGCAAGGATTGATGCGGCAATGGAAGCTAATCTGTGCAGGGATATTGTGGTATGGAGACCTAAGTATCCAGTTCTGACTGGAGACTTCAAATCTTTGTTTGACTTTATGAGGGAAAATCCTTCTGAGAAAGACCCCAACTTGGTCATTCCAGAAGTTGTTGACCCACCAGAAGTTGAAGGTCCTTCTGCCCCAAGGAATCTTGCTGCCATTCTTCAGGCTCTTAAGAATGGAGATTCTGATCTGCCTGCTGCAGAATATGAAGGAGATGCTTCTATGGAAGAAGCTGATGCTGAAGATCATCTTGCTGAGTCTGTTCCTGTTGAGGAAAATCAAGGTGATGATCTGATTATGGAAGCTGCGGTTCAGAATGCTCTCCCTCTGGACAGAAGTTGTGAAACTTCTTCTGGTGAACCCTCTCTTCTGGTGAAGACTCTAGAGGTTATTCAGAAGAACCAAGCTGAGCTATCTTCTCGCATGGACGCGCAAGATACTACCAATGCTGAGTTCCGCACTTTCATGGAGAGGCAGACTGAGAGCAATGCTGGGATTCATGACATGCTGGCCAAGATTATGTCTAAGCTAGGGTCGTCTTAGTCTTTGTGTCTTAGAAGTTTCTCTTTGTTTTTGCATCTGCTTTCTATGCATCCTCCTTGTACTTCTGACAATTATTCTCTTGCTAATCAATGAAAATTATCCTTCCTTCTCTCATATTGTTTGTTTTTCATCTGAATCTTTTATGTTTTTTAATGTTATGACAAAAAGGGGGAGAAAAGGTGATAAATGATCTGATTTATATTATCATTTGCTGGGAGAAAGTCTCCACATTTCTAACAAGAATTTGCAAGTTCTGTGTCTTTGAGTGTTTTGCAGGAAGTGAAGATCTTCTTAAAAGCTCAACATGAGAAGCAAAGACATGGGGAAAAGCAATTCTGTATAGAATCAAGCTCATGGAATTTGAAGCAAGCTGAGTGCTGTAAAGCTTCAAGATCAGAAGCAAGAAGGAAGAATGTTCTGATATTCTGATGATAGAATATGCTCTAACTCATTCTTATTCCTTATATGTTCTGATGCATGTTTTAGTTCTAAATATGCTCTGAAACATTATTGTTTTCTCTGATACATAATTATATGTTCTGATACATATTTTATGTTCTGATTCATTCATGCTCTGACTGTTGTCGTTTAGTTTGTTCTGTAACATTTCAGGATGTAGAGATGCTCAGAAGATGCTCTGGTACATTCAACAATGTTCTGATACAATCTAGCATGCAATGATTCAAGAAGAAATTCAAGCTCTGAAGTTGTCCTATGGAAGCAAGAATCAGAAGCTGTGAATGTTCTGAAGATCTAAGCATATGTGATCGTCTCAACTGAAATGGAAAATACTCAGGGAAGTCCTTTATTTATAAATTTCTTCCAGTATTTATTTCAGGGGGAGACTATTTATCTCAGGGGGAGATTGTTAATCTCAGGGGGAGACATATTCACACACTATGTTTATATGCTTATGCTATAGCTGTGTAATTGTCTTTAGCCGTCTGATATTTTGATCGCAAATTCATATCATTTATATATGTTTTTGTCATCATCAAAAAGGGGGAGATTGTTAGAACAAGATTTGTTCTGATCAATATTCTTAGTTTTGATGATAACAATGTATATGAATTTTGTATGAGATAATGTGGTACTCTAATACTATGCAATTTCCATTTCAGGAATTATATAAAGAGTATGCACAAAATCAGCACAAGAAGCACTGACTCAGAAGGTTCAGCATGCAACATCAGAACATGGTCTGGCAAGACATCAGAAGATGGTCAAGCAGAATCAAAACATGGGTCTATGGTGTAACACCCGGTATTTAATTAATTATTTAATTAAATACTTTCAAATTATTTCGAATTTAATTATTGAATTTGTGGAGTGTTGAAAATTGTTGACATGGGTTTTTATGATTAATTAGTTGATTAATTAATTGATTAAGTTGTAGAAATAGTATTAAAGAAATGCTAGATTTACTATATGGACTTAATTAAGTGATGGTGGTAGTAAAAGGTGGGGTGTGAATGTTAGGACCAATAGGTTTAATGAAATTAGGTTAAGATAAGAATTAGGTTAATTAGAAGAGAAAAAGTCTTGGGGAATTGGTTATGGGAAATTGTAGAGAAGAGAGAAAATAGGAGAGAAATTCATTCCCGTTTTTCTTGCAGCAGTCTCACTAAATCGAAGATCCCTGATTCGTTAACCGTTGGATCGTCGCCAAATTTTGTGGGTAGGTTCGCAACACCTATAGCTAACTTTTGACCGTTGGGATCTTTAAAATAAGGTCTGAGTTGTGAGATATGATCATCGCACTGTAGCTGCATATTTGGGAAAATTTTCAGCTTTTGATTCTGATTAAAAGAGTCAATGGTTGGGAGCTAAGGCTAGATGGCTTCGATCGGTAGAATTGTAGAACGGACTCCGAATACAAGGTAAGGGGTGGGGTTCTAACTCTATAACCGGACTCATGATGAATGATATGTGGGGGTTAAATTCGTAGGAAATTATTCCTGATTATTTGTTGTGATTCTGTCGTGTTGATTCGATGAAATTAGTTGTTGTTGTGGTGATAATTGTTGTTATTTTATGCGAAGTT
Organism: Vicia villosa; assembly: GCF_029867415.1. Taxonomy (NCBI): domain Eukaryota; kingdom Viridiplantae; phylum Streptophyta; class Magnoliopsida; order Fabales; family Fabaceae; genus Vicia; species Vicia villosa. Next base: position 100,003,700 of record NC_081185.1, on the reverse strand, counting down.
GAAGGATGCTTCAGTGACGATGTATACCTCTATTTATTAGTATAGCGACGATATAGGCTTATGCCTTGTGACGATGATGTTGTTTGTTGTGTGTGTTTGTTGCATTCATATACATATGCATTTTTGGCGACGGCCTGGATTGGCAAATTAGTGATGAAGGCTTATGCCTTGATGCCTCTGTTTAACTGGCAATTGGCGATGGGGGCTGAAGCCCTGGGTACCACATGCATGTGCAGTTGTAGAGTCTCATTGTATGTGGCATGAGTGTGATTTAATTGTGATGTGATGTGACTTGAGTTGTTGTTAAATTGTGATAATATGGAGTTGTAATTATAAATTGTTATACTAATGACGTGTTGTGACAGGTATTGTCTGGAAAATGAGAAATAGTTGTTATAACTATTAATATATTGTTGTTATTGATTTTTGTTAATATAACTGTTCAGGTTAATTGTTATTATAAATGTAGTCTGAAAGCTGTAACGTGATAATTTCGTATGATTAAATTCTAATATATTATTTATCATACGCTTGTTTATATTGTTGGATATCTCACCCTTTCTGAATGATGTTTCCCTACCATGGGAAATTGACAGGTACTCAAGATAGCGGTGGAAGTTTGAAGTGATTTTATGAAGTCTTTAGTTGCTGTTATTCGAGTTGGTGTCTTGCTCTGATACGTAGCACTCGGGGGATAAAACGATTGTTTTATTTTTTAATTCTTTTGCTGAATTTTTATATGGTTTTGGTTTAAATTGTAACTTAAAGTTACCGTGCAATGATGCTACGACTTGAATTGAATATTTATGAAGTTTGTTGATTCCGCTGCAAGTTAATTATTGAATTTAAACAAAGTGATTTTTTTGTAATGATTTGATTATCGTTTTAAATTCTTGTGCTATGTATCTATATGAAGGCAAGTAAGCCGTAAATGTTTTTGAGATGACGAATATGTGATACCTCAAATGAACTTGTTTGGAATTTATACTCTGATTTTCCGTATAATTTATCGGGTAGATTTGGGGTGTTACATATGGAAGCATCAGAAGGACTTGAGATCAGAAGCAGAAGCACTGAAGTTCTCATGGTATCACGCTCAGAAGCACTTCAAGGTCAGAAGACAAGAAGATGCTCTGCACCAAGCTGTTTGACTCTGATGATATTCAAACATTGTTCACACAAACATCAGATCAGAAGCAAGTACTAGCTGGCAGGCTACGCTGACTGACAAATGGAATGTTGAAAGCTATGAAAGGCAACGTCAGTAGACACAGTGAAAGCAAGGCTCGAGGTAGTTGACAAAAGAGTGAAACATTAAATGCAATGCTGTACGGAATACGCAAAGCATTAAATGCTCCCAACGGCCATCTTCTCAAACGCCTATAAATATGAAGTTCTGATGAGAAGCTAAGTTACGAATTCTGAATACAAGACGCTTATGCAAAAACGCTGAAACGCTGTTCAAATCAAAAGCTCTCAAACTTCATCATCAACCTCACTACATTGCTGTTGTAATACTTTAGTGAGATTAAGCTTAAACTTAAGAGAAAATCACAGTTGTGATATAGCTTTATAAGAAGCATTGTAACTCTTAGAATTTGTTTACATTAAGTTGTAAGAACTAGAGTGATCAGGTTGTTGATCAGTATACTCTAGAAAGTCTTAGAGGGTATCTAAGAAGATTGTTCCTAGAGTGATCAGGTTGTGATCAGTATAATCTAGAAGACTTAGAAGTTGTCTAAGTGGAAAACCATTGTAATCTCGTGTGATTAGTGGATTAAATCCTCAGGTGAGGTAAATCACTCCAAGGGGGTGGACTGGAGTAGTTTAGTTAACAACGAACCAGGATAAAAATCATTGTGCAAATTGTTTTTATCTTACAAGTTTTAAAGCTACACTTATTCAACCCCCCCCCCCCCCTTTCTAAGTGTTTTTCTATCCTTCAGTTAGAGATTAGAACAAAAAATACACCTCTACCATATGGGAATTTGGTCACAAAAATATTGGAGAAAACTAGATTCAACCTTGACAAAAAAAAATACTTCAATGAGAAAACCACAAAAATAGGAAAGTCTATTCTACCTTCAGTGCATTATGAGTTATAGAATGGAAAAATCATTGGAAATCCATTTATCAACAAAAAGAAAAGAAAAATCACTAGTCAAGACATACCCATAGAAATTAACGTAAGTGATGATTCCTCTCGTCTGATTCTCACAACCAGAGATCTGATGAAAACTATGTGTTGGAAAATTGAAACACTAAATGAAAAAAATTGACTTCATCACACACCACTTCATTCCTGAAAAATAAAAAATTTGTCATCACCTCTTCCATTATGATGATTATGATGAAGAGAAATCCACACTATATTTCTTACAACTTGTCTTTGATTCCTGTAAATTTAAATTTTGCATTTTTCTTATGCTTTTTTGTTTGTACCCTTATTTTTAATGAAATAAGTGTGTCTTTTCCTTTATAATTGTGGTACACCTTATTTGTGCATGATGTTTCTTTAAAATAAGAATACTATTAAATAGATAAAACAAATAAATAAATCAGTCTTACAACCTTGTTTTACACTTACTAGGAAAATAGTGAACTATAATCCCTTATTGCAAGAATCCCTTAAAGAAAACTTTGTTTAATAGACATAGTAAATATAGCTTTTCCAAACATCAAGATTAGTATGCTACTAGGAAAACGTAAGTCTGATACAGTAATACCCCATACATATACGTCTAGAATAATATGTAGCGATGCCATAATTGGTACATAGAAACATATATAAGTTGGAAAAGACAAGGAAATAAAATCGTATGCAAACAACTCCTACTACAAAAGTGTATACAGCACACTTATCCATAACACTGCACAGCAGAAAGACATCGTTTGATGAGGTCATCCTGCTATATACTCGTCCACCGTCTTTAATACAAACTATTTAAAAATTATTCTACTTCAAACCTGTTCCTAAAAAAGATAATAGGATTGGCGTGAGATTACTAAATCTCGGTGAGTTCCCCTATCTTATGGGTTCACTCGGTTCTACAAGGTACATGCAACCAAAACGGATCCACCGTGGATCCGGGGTTTTTTTCCTCACGGCTTGGTAAAAACACACAACAAAGGAAATATAACCATTGGTAGTCCCATAACTAACCAATGAGATAGCAACAAGCACACAAACAACACACAAGTATGCAGACCTGTACTCATGTACGAGGAATCCAGAAGTAAACTCTACCTTTCTACTTAGGCTACGCTATACCACACCCTCGATGGGTTATCCCTAGTGCCTACGCGTCAAAAGACTTACACATGCACACCGCTAGATGAAACGAATCATTCCTACATAGAATTCCATCCGCGATGGTTTGTCCCATTGTGACCTTACCCCCGTCAATCATCTACACGCAAATGTGTTGACCGCTAGTGCAAATACGCCATAATGACTACACAAGCCCACCGGGTGAAAGCCTAGTGGCATTGCCTACATGGCACCACTAGAGGAGAGTTATCCGACGTGATGTAGCCTACATGGCATCACGCACTCAACATACCAAGCACGCCGATGTTTTACCCACGAAGGAAACGTATTTTCAGACCCGCTCGCACATTGTAATGGTAGCTCAGGTGTGTATGAATTACCAAGATGTCAGGGGTTTTTCCACTAAAGGTAACCCCTTCAGCCACCGCAATGGTAATACCGTCATGAGCGCTTTACCACCTAGTAGCCTAGGTCTACTTCGATTCAAGCATACATCAATCACATCATCAAGCCACACAGGCACACAACTTCCGAATGTTCAACCGGAACAACGGAAAGCATAACATGATCATAATATAGCATTAAACATAATGCACCATATACCTGAATCAAAAATTTCCAATATAATGCATCTCTTCCACGTGCATACATACAACTAGTATATGAGTGATCATAACATGGTGTAATACGTTTTCTAACACACCTCATAAGTCTTAGAAGACTAGGGAGGCATCCGGTTCCCTAAACTAAACGAAACTGCACGCCCGGGGAATATAAACATACACATTTCACCCGATAAAGCTCACTAAGCGGGGTCCCTACACTCTTAAATCAAACATTCTGGTTTGGTAACTAATTTTATTAGATAGTACATCTGACTAGCTTTCGAACGATATAAACTATGGTCATTCCGATACCCGAGGCGAAAGTTATGAATTTCTGAAGTTTTGAAAAACTGCGCAAAATAGTGATATAACGGGTTACATGAATCATGTAACCGGTTATATGACCCAAAAACTGCGGTTTTCACCCTTTTTCACACATGTAACCGACTACATCAACCATGTAACCGGTTACATGACTGACAATCCCTAAAAATCTGCATTTTAAAGGTACTTCTTCCAATTCTTTCCAATCTGAATCACCTCTAACATATCAATAGCATTCTAAACTAAATTCCAACACATAAAATTATCCACTACATGCAAAGTGATTATAGAGCACAATTCCATCAATTGGATCAAACATGCAAAGAATTAAACTCAACCCAAACCCAACATGCATTTGTTCCCAAACTTCCTACCTAGGTTCTATCTAATGGAACTCACCTCAAGCTTTGAAGATTCTGAGTTGAAGAGATTAAGAGGATGATAATAGTGCTCTCAAGGTTCTCCATTGATTAAAACTCTACCCCAAGATCATCAAACCTGCAGCTCTTCTTTAACTCATTTCCAACATAAATTCCAAAACTTCAAATGTGTTTATCTCTTTCAATACAGAACTTGTTGAAACAAATTAATATATCAAATTGAAGAGAATTTCATAAGCTTTCTGAAAAGTCTGAAATCAGCTCAATCGGAGTTACGAGTGAAAAGTTCCTACCTGATTTTTAAGGGATGTTCATGGAGTACGAAAATACAAATGATGATGATGAACATAAGTTGTTCTTCCTTCTCTTTCTCTATTCCATCATCTAAAAATCTGATTTAGAAATGAACCAAACAACCCCTTATGTCATACTTTCTCCTTATGCCTCAAAAATACCTTTTAACTGAATCATAATTACCGGTTTGCCACTTAGTTAACTTTTAACTAAGCCCATTTGATTATACTAATCCACCAATTCTCATTAATAATTTATAGTATATAATATAGGGTTAATACCTATTTTGCCCCCTGTCATATGGGGTGTAGTTGAAAAACCCCCTGCCAAAAAAAAGGTTGCAAGAAGTGCCTCGTAAAATTTCAGAAGTTCGATTTTGAACCTTTATCAGGCCACATCATCCAAAAGTGTGATGTGGCAACTTTTTTTTAATTTTTTATTATTATTTTTAATGACTCGCTTGGCTTATGTGGCATTTTAATTATTTTTTATTTATTTTAATTCCACATGGCAGTTTTATTATTATTTTATTGTTTGGTTCTTAACTAATTAAATGAGAAAGCTTAAAAAATTGGTCCCATGGGGTATTGAAACCATGACCCAAAGTACACATGAAACTCAACTTTACCACTGAGCTACGTTTTAGATTGTGTTATGCATTTTCCTTAGCTAAAATATAATAACTACTGAGCTGGTTGCGTTTTTAATTAATATTAATTTAATTTATATTAATGTTTATATTTAATTTAATTTATTTTAATTTAATTAATGTTATTTTGTTCTTAACGTTATATTTAACTTAATTAATTTAATTTAAAGAGTTAATATAAATGCTTATTTCTAATTTAATATAAAGACCTTATATAAATGTTCATTTAACTTAATTTAATTTAATGTTTATATTAATGTTTATATCTAATTTAATTTATTTTAATTTAATTTAATTAATATTATTTTACTGTTAACGTTATATTTAACTTAATTAATTTAATTTAAATAGTATATATTAATGTTTATATTTAATTTAGTTTAATTTCTTTTACTATTAACGTTATTAATTAATATTAGTTTATATTAATTTAATTTGCTTTATATTTTATAATTAATATTATTTTAATTTAATTTAATGATTATATTTAATTTAATTTAATTAATTTTATTTTACTGTTAACGTTATATTTAACCTAATTAATTTAATTTAAATAGTTTATATTAATGTTTATATTTAATTTAGTTTAATTTCTTTTACTATTAATTAATATTAGTTTATATTAATTTAATTTGGTTTATATTTTATAATTAATATTAGTTTCATTTAATTTAATTTTTATATTTAATTTAATTAAATTAATGTTATTTACTTTTAACGTTATATTTAATTTAATTAATTTAATTTAAACAGTTTATATTAATTTTATATTTAATTTAATTTAATTTACTGTTAAAGTTGTTAATTAATATTAGTTTATATTCATTTAATCTAATTTAATTTACTATTAACTAATAAACAGGTAATAAAAATTAACTATTAACTAATAAATAATAACTATTAATGGTAAGTTAAGAGTAGTTAATATATGTAAGGTAAAGCAATATCATAACAGAAACTAATGTGCAGCCCAGTGGTGAGGGCTGTTTGACATTCATTCTTGGGTCATGGGTTCAATACCCCATGGGACCAATTTTTTTAAGCTTTCTCCTTTAATTAGTTAAGAACCAAACAATAAAATAATAATAAAACTGCCACGTGGAATTAAAATAAATAAAAAATAATTAAAATGCCACATAAGCCAAGCGAGTCATTAAAAATAATAAAAAAAATTAAAAAAAAATTGCCACATCACACTTTTGGATGATGTGGCCTGATAAAAGGTTCAAAATCGAACTTCTGAAATTTTACGAGGCACTTCTTGCAACTTTTTTTTTGGCAGGGAGATTTTTCAACTACACCCCATATGGCAGGGGGCAAAATAGGTATTAACCCTATAATATATTATACACACTACTCATTAATTGGAACAAGACCAATATATCCTTTAATCATATAATTAATCATTTAATTAATCATTTAATTAACCATTTAAATGTCAATTGCCGGTGTCCGAGGATCAGGATATTACAGATACCTTAGATACATAGGAAGTATGTTATTCTCCACCTAAGCATAATATTACTATGATATCTCTGTCATGATATGCCATACCTAAGAATTAGAAAATTATAGGATAAACATGTTAGTTTCCCACTAAATATGACATTTTCCCCCATCATGCTATATCAAATTACGAATCTTGGTTTTAACCTAAAACAAATATCTTGATGTCATGCTCAAGTATGTTTTTATGATATCTTTTGCTATATTATGATACCCATGCTATGTATAAAATTATCTCATATCTTAACATGCCTAAAATATGTGTCTTAGGGAATCTTGTTTGTACGCACTTTAGAAAAAGTATGGTGTCTCTCTCTAGTATGATAAATTGTATATCATGATACTTGTGTTAAAAAATATCGTATGTCTTCTTGCCTATATGCATGCCATATTGTTAAAACTAATATTTTAGGGATTGCATGCAGTGGCGGAGCCAGAAAAATAATGAAGTCTGGGCAAAAATTTAAAGACCGCGAATTCACGTCGTATATAAACGATAGCCTACACACAACACAATTTTCACAAACAATAATTGAATAATTTGAATTTGAACCACAAAAAGCATAAACACACATACATAAACCAAATTGAAGGACTTGTTTAATTGCATCTTTTTAGTTTCTAAAAAATATGTTAAAATTTAGGATGTCACAGAAGATATCTAAAAAATGTCAAAACTAAAGCTATCTTTATGTGTTAGTCTCCAACTTTTCATCAATAATCTATCAAAAATGACTTTCGAACTCTAGGAACACCTTGAAACATTTGAATCATAGAGAAGCTGAGAGAATCATTAACATTGAAAACCTCATAAACAAAGTATAACAGGCCAAATTAATCAAGATAAAACAACAATTGAAAAACTTTCAAATAAAAAAAACATCAAGAAACATGAAGGAGGATTGAGACTAGCTATTCTTTATGCAAATGTGAGGGAAAAAATGCTTAACTCAAATGATTAATGAATGTTAAATTCAAGTGAATTTATGACTCAACAACAAAAATAAAAATACAAATAATAGAACAAAAAATTGTAGAAAATCATGTCAAGGATACTTACAAGAAAGAAAGATACTTGAAAGAAATTAACAATTATGAAATAAGATTCAATATCAACATCATTAGACATAGTTATTTTGACAGTTGTCATAGGTGAGATAATGACACAACAACCACGACATCTGTGACACAATGACATAAACCAAAAAGAAGCAATGAAACAAGTCCTTCCTTCTTTCTTTCACAAGTTCTCTCACAAATTTCAAAAAAAAAAGAAAGGTGAGATAGAAAAAGCATAAACACACACAAACCACAATGACATAAACCAAATTTCACAAATTTTATAGTTCTCAAGCAATTCATAGAAAAAACTCTCACAAATTTCACAGAAAAAAAGAAGTCAAAATCCAAAACATCAAAGAAATAGATAGTACCATCGATGGTGAATTCCGACAAATCTGACGGTAGTGCAGCAGAGAAAGTTGCAGCGGTGCCTACGGACTACGCTGTTGCTGCGCCTGCGAACTACGATGGTCACTGATTCAGGTTCCATCGTTCCGAATTCATTTGCTTTCATTGTGTTCCGAAGTCGTTTTCTTTTCTTCCCCTTTCGTTTTTGCCCTTTCAGTTTTTTTGCCTTTCTTTTTTTTCCTTTGTGTCTTATTTTTTACCACTGATAAAAAAAAAATTTGGGCCAGAGCCTGAGCATATGCCCAGCTTGGCCGGGCCTTGAAACCGCCCATGATTGCCTGCTAGATCCAAAAATAATACTTCAAAAAATTATAGAATATTTCTCGCATATATTATAATCTTATATATTTAATATTTCTGTTTTACAAACTTCAAACCCTTAATTGTTATCCAAATAATTTTTTTATCAAGATTACTCTAAATAAATTTTAAATTTTATTTTTTAATTTCATTTTAAATATTTTACATTTACAATCAAACATATTAATTTTCTTTATTCATTTGAATTTATATAATTCATTTCATTTCTTTTTGGTAAATAAGAGGGTTTAAGCCTAAGAATGGAAAAGACTAAACCCTAATTAACTTAGGAACGACAATCCCTACCCTATCATCTTTCAATAAACTACTAATAAAACTAGGAGCATTCGTGTAATCAATAAAATTGCAATTTAAAACACATCTTTCATTATCCAACGCATCTACCAACATGTAATTCATTTCATTTAAAAAAAAATTGTGATCAAGATATATTAAACGGGGCTAAAAAACACCCAATCGACGATTACAAAAGGAAGCTATCGCTTGCCAAAAAGAAGGAAAATTACAATCCAAATGAAATCTAACTTAAATATAGCAAAGGGCTTTTGCTAAATTCATAAAAATTACAATTGGATAGAGTAATTTTCCCTATGAAAGACCATCTCTAAATTAGAACTTTGCAGCCCCAAACCACGTCTCTTGCATTCCAAATAATATTGTTGAAAATAATCCCATTCCTACACAACCAAAGGCTCTAAACTATTGCCATCCAAACACACCCTACCTTCCCTTTTTTAATATTTAGCCTACGACAAGAAGAACTCCACTTCACGAAGCTCTCTTTAAAATCTATCGCCTTTTCGAAATTCACACCCAACTACTCGGCCAATTCCTTCCACACCACCTCTACCATACGGCAAGACAACAAAGAGTGGTTTAAAGTTTCCGGATACTCTAAACAGAAAACAAAATCGACATTTGAAAGGGAACTAGGAATAATTCCTCTACGGAACAACAAATCCTTCGTAGGATTCCTATTAAGAAAACATCTCCATCCAAAGGCTCTCACTTTTAAAGGGACTTCTACCTTCCAAATGGATGAAAAAGCATAGTCGTATCTATTAATTGGACCGTAAGGGACGCACCTTTTACTAAGCTCCGAGTAACAAGAAGAGACCGAGAAAACACCGTTGTCGGAAGGCTGCCATACAGCCGTATCACGCCCCTGGGTAGGCTGCAGTGCCGCTGGCAGCAGCTGAACCAGCCGGAAAAAATCAGCAGCAAGGGCTGCGTCCGTGGAATCCCCGATACCAAGATGGTTCCACCTCCAAGAGCCTTCTACCCAACCTCCCATGCAAGCTACAAATACATCCTGCAAAAGAGATATTTCAAACAACATAGGAAAATCATTCTTAAGAATTCCTCCATTCAACCAATTGGAATGCCAAAAGGAGGAAGTATAACCGTCCCCCACCCTAAATTTACAACGATTAGAAAAAAATTCCTCCGAAAAATCTTTTTCCAAAGCACAAACATCCGCCCACCAAACCGAACTCCCTCCGCTATAAGCTATGTTTTTACCGGCATGAATAACACGAAGCTTGATATCATTATAATGAGCTTTCAAAATACGAAACCATAAAGAATTGGAAGTTTCTAAAATCTTCCACCTCCATTTAAAAAGAAGAGATTTGTTGAAGACGTCCATTCTCTTCAAACCAAGACCGCCCTTGTCCATTGGCATACACACATCATTCCAACTAACCCAATAGTAACATTTTATTAGTTACAATTCATTAAATATTTAATATTTTTATGATAAAAAGAAATATATTTAATAATTATTTAATATTTTTTATGACTTATATCTTAAAATAATTTTTTAACTTAAAAAAATCAAATAGTCACACCTTATGATTTTTAACGACGATAAAAGTTTTTAATATTAAAAAATATTACTTACAATTTCATTTACAATCATCATTCTAAACAAAAAAATTCAAATAAAATCATTTAAATTAAATGAAATAACAACAAATACAAATTATTTTTAGCGAAGAAAACAAATTTTAATGTTAAAAAAATATTACTTGCAATTTCATTTACAGTCATTCTTATAAAAAATAAAGGAAAATTCTTTGGCCACCTCCCAACCTTCTAGCTCACCTCTGGTGAAAAACCCAGAATACCCCTGACTTCGGAAATGAACTTCCGAAATGCAAGGAAAAGGTGTTTTCGGAGATGCATCTCCGAAAGCGTCTTTTTTTTTTTAAAATTTGACTTATTTCGAAAATACACTTCCGAAAACACCATTTCGGAAGTTCATTTCCGAAATATTCTGCGTTTTTCAGATTAAGCAAAACAGCCCCCTCCCCCAAATCATTTACCCTAAACTTCTTCCAAACTCACACCCCAAGAGATTTTTGTGCAAACCAGTTCCAAGCTACCTCAAAGCCTCCATCTACTTGCTCTATTACATTCAAAAGTCCTCCAATCCATTCAATTGGTAAGCATTTTGATTTTTAGATCTATGATTAAAATGTATATTAGGGTGTTTACAAATAGCAAAAATTGTATTAGGTTAGGTTTATACTGATATTTAGGATGTTTAGAATGTGTAGAAATAAGTTTGATGTTTGGTTTAGGGGTCTGCCATTGGAGGCTGCAGAGAAGTTCTGCGAAGGGGTGTTTCGGAAGTTCATTTCCGAAAACACCTCCATCCCAGTTTTCGGAAATGAACTTCCGAAATGTATCAGAAGTTCAATTTTTTTGTTTTTTATTTTGTCTCGCATATTAATCGATTTCAATTGTTTACAGGAACATGTCAGGCAACCAACCAGCACGAATCAAATAGGGAAATTCAAGTTTGTGCTAATCATATTCAGTTGCGAGTGGCTGATAAGGATCTACACCACTTTTATCTTCCCAATTGACCGTAACTGAAAATGATTAGCACGAACTTGAATTTTCCTTCCCAATTCGTAACTTCGGCAGTAAGGCTCTCGATGAAGATCAGAGCCTAACTCAAAGAGAACAGAAATAAAATGTGTGAGTATAGAAAAAGAGTAAAGATGGAGAATGATTCGGATGTGATTGAAAAAAAATGGCAACCAACCAGCACGAATCAGACAGGGAAATTCAAGTTTGTGCTAATCATATTCAGTTGCGAGTGGCTGATAAGGATCTACACCACTTTTATCTTCCCAATTGACCGTAACTGAAAATGATTAGCACGAACTTGAATTTTCCTTCCCAATTCGTAACTTCGGCAGTAAGGCTCTCGATGAAGATCAGGGCCGAACTCAAAGAGAACAGAAATAAAATGTGTGAGTATAGAAAAAGAGTAAAGATGGAAAATGATTCGGATGTGATTGAAAAAAAATGGCAACCAAATTATATGTCGCATATTTTATTTGGCGTTTGCGTTTAATTAAAATGCGAGACTGTTTAAGAAAAAACATAAAAAAAAAAAAAACACAGCATAATTCGGAAATGAGCTTCCGAATTCACCCCCCATGAGGTGTTTTCGGATGTTCATCTCCGAACGCACCCCCCATGAGGTGTTTTCGGAGATGAACTTCCGAATTAAGGAAATTTTTTAAAAAAAAAAAAGAGCTTCGGAAGTTCATTTCCGAAGCAGGGGTAGTTTGGGTTTTTCGCTGGGGGTGACCCCCCATAGGGAGGTGGGTAAAGAAAAAATCAAAATAAATCTAATAAAATGACTATTTAAATCATATGAAGAAACAAAATATTAAAATTTATAAATTAATATTTAATTTAAAAATTAAATACTTAAATCAAATAATCACTCATATTTATTATCAAATATTTAAAAAAAATGTATAAGAGTGGTTTTTCCACTCATATTTATAGTTAATTTTTTTTACTTTGCCATTTCATTTATCATCCTTATAAATTTAAATCCACATATATTGCATAAATTGTAAATATACTTTTAAATTTACAATATATTCAATCAACAGCACCCACACGGATGAATGTATTACGCACATGGTTTAGTTATTCAAAAAAATGAACTTTTAAACCAATCATTAGTTGGTCCAGTGGTGATTGGCGCTGGACTTGGTAGGGAGAACCACGGTTCGATCCCCCGCAACTGCGATCGGGAGGGGCGATCGGGAGGGGGATGGAACCACTTGATGCCAGAACTCGCCCCCGAACCGGACTAAACCGGTGGTATAAAGCCAAAAAAAAAAAAAAAAAAATGAACTTTTATTATTTAAAATTGGAGTGTTCAAAATTATTGGTTACATATTAATATGTTCCATTATAATTATAACTATTAAATGAGATTGAGTTACTACATGTGAATAATTGTGTATGACGTTACCAAGCCATAAACGTTAGTCAGGGCCGGCCCTATGGGTGTGCAGGGAGTGCTACCGCACAGGGCCTCAAAATCGATAGATAGGTTTAATATAAATACACATATAAATATTATATAAGTCTTGTTCGATCTTAAATAACGTGTTGCAGGTTAGCCGAACGGTTGACATAATGTTTTTGTTCAAGTAGATCCTGTGTTCGATTCCTGAAGTTTAACATTTTTTGGATTATATTTCTATAAAGAAACGCTACCGGCCTCAATAAAGAAACGCTACCAGCCTACCACATACTGTAGTTTTTAAACAATGTTACAAAGTTGTAAAAAAAAAAAAAACTCTAATGTTACAATTAATTTAGAAAGTTGCAATTAACTTAATAAATTTTGTAAATTTAAAAATATTTATATTTTTTGTAATTGTAAATCGAGCATTAATAAATTTGGAATAATAGTTGTAAGATTTTGGAAATTTGTAATTTTTTATTAAATAAAACACTTTCTTACTAATATTATAAAAAAATTTCAAAGAATTATATCCTTTCATTAAGTGGTATGAACTTTTCGATAAATAAAAAATGATAAGAGTACAAAAAATGCGAAAAATCTAAACTTCGAAGAGTCAAATTTCTACATCATTTTTGTTTTTATATATTTAATTTAATTTAATTTAATTTACAATTTCAAATAAAATATGATTTTTTTAAAAAAATTTACCTTATTTTTAATTATTAAAGGCCTAATTTAAAAATAGAACGGGGCCTCCAAATTATTTAGGCCGGCCCTGGCGTTAGTATACCCCTAATGGTTGTTATACGTTAATTGTTCATTCATATGTATTTTGTTTTTTTTCCTTTCTAACTGTTTAAATATTTAAACAACAAATGTTTTAAATGTCCACATATTTAAGTATGAAAATGTTGAAGATGATACATGTTAAATATTTCACTAGTCAAAAGTTTTGTCATATAAATATTTGGGAAAAATTCTCTTTATATATAACTTACCTTTTATGAATTTTTTTTAGGAAATTTCTTAACAGACCTCCTAACCTTCTTGGCAACCTCCGGCGAAATTCCCATAATGCCCCTATATTTCGGAAATGCATCTCCGAAATCACTTTTTTCTGAAAAAAAATGGTGATTTCGGAAGTGCATTTCCGAAAACACGAAAAAAAGGTGTTTTCGGAGATGCATTTCCGAAAACACCCCTTTTTTGAGTTTTCGGAGATGCATTTCCGAAAAATCCCCTTTTTGGGAAAGGGGGTGTGTTCGGAGATGCATATCCGAAATATTTCAAGACCAAATTGGTCTTGGAATGTTTCGGATATACACTTCCGAAAGAATTCAATTATTATTAAAAAATTAAAATCAAAGTGAATCAATACAATTAATAGGTATAAAATCAAGGTGAATCAATAAAATGAAGGTGAATCAAAATTTCCTAAACAATTTTGAAGTTAAAAATTATTTTACTAACTTATATAAATCAAAAACATTTTAATTTCATAATTAAATTTTGATTATTTAGAATTAAATATAAAATTTATTCTTTAAATAAAATTAAGACAAAATCTTTTTTTAATTTTTTTAAACTAAATAAAAATTTATAACTCATTTTTAATTATGAATCAGAATAGAAATATATAAATATATAATAATAATTATTAATTTTATAAGTGAAATATATAAATATATAATAATTATTATATAAATATATAATAATATAATAATTATTATAAATTAAAACACTATTTTTTTAATTTTTTTAATTATTATATAAATATATAAATATATTTATAATTAATATATAATAATTATTATATAAATATATAAATATATAATAATTTTTATAAATATATAATAATTATTATAATTATTATATAAATATATAAATATATAAATTAAAACACTCATTTTTTTAATTTTTTTTATAAAATATATAATAATTATTATAAATATATAAATAAAAAATTATAACTCATTTTGTAAGTGAAATTATTTTAATTTTTTTAATTAAAACTATTTTAAATTTTAAAATATGAATCAGAATAGAAATATATAATTATTATTATTCATAACTCATAAATTATATCAAAATATATAATTATTATTATTCACTATTCATAAATTATATGAAATTTATGATATATGAATTAATTAATATCATAAAATTAATTTTTGGGATTTTTTTAGATTTTTTTTTGTTGTTGCGGAGATGCATCTCCGAATTTGTCAAAATCCCAATTTTTGGGATTTTTTCGGAAATGCACTTCCGAAGTCTGAAAAAATTTTGAAAAAAAAATATTTCGGAAATGCATTTCCGAAGCGGGGTAAAATTGGGTTTTCGCAGGGGGTGACCCCATAGGGAGGTGGGTAAAGAAATTTTCTTTTTTTATTAGCTCTAAATGTTTTGAAAGTTTCAACTTGATTAATAATTAGAAGAATTTTATCAACTTGATTAATTTCATTAGTTAATTTTCTCAACATATACAGTATCAACTTTTCTTTGATTTTTCTTCTATGTGGTATGAAAATAATTAATAAAACTAGATTGTTGACCCGTGCGATGCACGGGTACTTTAGGATTGAAAAATATAATATTTATGAAAATTAATATATGTTATTATTATTGTTATTATTATTAGTGTCAATTTATAATAATTACATTACTATATCAAGATATTTTTTATTAATATTTTTTAATTTAATTTTAATTTTTATAATTATAATAATTATAATTAAAATATTCATTATAAAATAAAAAATTGAATCGAATATAATTCTTCGATTCATTGTAGTCGGATTTACTTCTTTATTTTAATGATTTTGTCTTTTGATATCACTATGTTATTCTTTTTATCAATTTTTTTTATTTCAATAGTTTTGTTTTAAAGGATTATTATTTTTATTAAAACATTTATTACAAAATAAAATTGTTACATAGAAGTAAAACATTTTCATATGTTTTTAGTATCTATTAAAAATTTTGACGCTGTCATTGTTTAAATAAAAATAATCTAAATAAAATAAAATATATTATTAATGGTATACATAATTATATAAATTTCGAGTTAATGAGATGTTATTGTAACACTTAATATCGGATGATAAATATGAGAAATTCCATAAGAATAATTAATTTATATAATTTATATAACATGTATATTTTGTTCTCCTACAAAAAAAAAATCAACAAATAAGGTGGTTCGGCATTTTTTTTAAACAAACCTTCTATTAGTTGACCTATAATTCTAAACATATATATGTTGTTCTCGTACACACAAAAATAATAATTATGAGCACACATGTCAATTAAAAAAAATAGAATATAAAAATAATAAAGATTTTATGACTCATGTCTCAAATATAATAGACCATCATATTTGTAATAGAAAGATGAGTGATACAATATTAAACTATTTAAAAAAAAGAAATAGTTGGAAAAAACTTAATTTATAATGTAAATAAATTTGTTTTGGTTAGTTATGTTCAAATTATACCATATTTGAATGATTTTAATTTTGATTGACATAATATTAATGAAATCATTGAGAAAGATATGAATATAATCGTTTCTGATTTCTTTTTGCCTCAAAAAAGAAAAAAAAATCTACTTTATTGAATAAGATATAGGTAAAAAAAGAAGAAAACAATCTTACATGTCTGATATTGTGCAAATTTTAGAGAATTACAGAGGTGTGAAATATACAACAAAAAAAAAGTGTAAAAGTGATAATTAAATAATACGTTTAGGATTATTCGTGGTTATAAAGGTGACGAAGAATGATAAAATTCACTAATATTATAAGTATATTGAAAAATAATAAATATAATTTTAATTTTTAAACTGATTTTGAATATTGATATTCTAAGAGTGATTTTAATAACTTGAGTAGTTAAAAATAATAAATTTAAATTAAGTATATGTTTCAATCCAACCAAATTTAATTCTTTGATTAAATTTCTTTTAACCGATTTTAATTGATTGAGTGGTTAACAAATTTAATCAAATTTAATTCTTTTTTTAATTGATTGAGTGGTTAACAAATTTAATTCTTGATTTCAATGTCTCTTTGCATCATATTTAATTTTTTATAATTTAAATTTTATTATTATTTTTTTATAGCACTGACTCAATATATATATATATATATATATATATATATATATATATATATATATATATATATATAAATATTAGAGATATATCGTAGATTGTAATAAACATATTAAAAATTATATTTAAATTGTAGTGTGAATTTTCAAAAGAAAATGCTGCAAATAAAAACAAAACATTGTATTTATATTTAAATTTTTATACATAGAATTAAAAACTATAGAATTGATAAATATGTATTAAACTATAATAAAATAAATAAATTGTATTTGAATGTGAAATTATAATTAATATAATAGAGTATTATTAGTAAATGATATAAATTTCTGTCTGAAACATAAATATAATATGCCAAAAATTTTGGTAATATAATACAATTTTTGAGAAAAATTAATGATTGTTAGTGTAAGGTAATATATTTTATATGGATAATCTTACAACAATATTAAAAATTGAATCATATTGTCAGTATCTTGAACTTCCATATATGACCGACTTACAAATTATCTGCTTGCTTACATATATGACCGGCCTTGAAATTCTCTTTATAACAACATTAATTTATTAAGATAGCTATGAGACATGAAACATCTAAAAAAAATTAGTATAAAATAATTATAGAGAATAGAGATGTAATAGCAAGAGAAACCCATACTTTTGTTGAGAGTATTGAAAGACCATTCCTTGAATGTGAATATAGAATTGCATTTAGAAATATATATAAAAATAATGATAGGTTAAATTTGTGGATGGACATTGAAAGATAGATATTTGATATGTTAAATTTTTGGATGATGTAAATATTAGAGTTTAAAACATCAGAATACTTACCTGAGATGCCATTAACAAATGAATAATCTTTTTATCCTGTAACAAAAATAAAATTAACAATCAATACATATGTATAAAGTAAGAAATAGGAGATAAAAACTATCATACAAATTTAAAGATTAGCGCAAAAATGAAAATCTGAAACTAAAGTGACATATTTATAATTATGTAAATGTTACTTCTCCCGAAAAATCTTATCACGATAATATCACGATGCTACTTGATCATTACCCTCCTCCACCTCTTTATTTTGCAGCCATCCATCTTTTTTTAATAAAGACATTGATCTAACCGTTAAAACTTATCCGTGAGAGCTTCGTGATGATTTCTTTCCAGACAAATAGCAACGCTCTTTATACTAACATCGAGAAAGATGTCCAATAGAAATTAATAAAATTATAACAGAAAAATTATTATTAAAATTTGATATTAATACAATTATTATGTGAGCAATTATAATTAAAGAGGTATATAAACATAAAATTCAATAAAAACGTAACGGAATTATTAAAATTAATTTATAGTTATGTAAGGATTAAATTTTAGAAATAGTATGATAAACCGTCAATTCATGATTATTTAAATGAGAAATTAATGAAAGGCGTTATAAAAATAATTTTCAATTAAAATATATTAATGGTAAAGAAATTATAAAAATTAATTTATAGTTATATTAGTGTTATTAAATTTTATAATTTATGTTATTAATATATTAAAATAAAATGCATATAAACTTTAAACTATTATATCAATAAGTCTTTACTGAAAAAAGAGTAACTATAAAATAAAACTGATCACACGCTTGATTTCTCATATGAGAGAATCAAATAATGATGGTTAAATTTTATTTTAATGAAATTCATAATTGTAGCATTTATTATAATCCACCTTTTTTATTTTATTTAGATTATACTCCACCGTTTAAAAAAGTATATGCTCAATACATTTATTATAATTAATTCAAAAATTATAATATTATTTAATAATGAATGAAAAATGAATTAAATAAGTAAGATTTTTAATTTTTAGTTACAATATTAAAATTTTACTAATATTAGAATTAGATTTTTTTATAAAATTAATTAATTAACGATTGAAAAAATGAATGAAATAAGTAAGGTTTAGATATAAAAAATTGGTTTTTAATACTCATAGTTTTTTTTAATTTAAATAAAATATTATTAATCATTTATAACAATAGTTTGAATTTTTTTTAAAATTAATAAAATATAAACTTATAATAAATTTATTTTTAATTTTAAATCTAAAATAAACTAAATAATAAGGACTTTTAATTTTTTGTTACAAATTACTTACATGTTATTTTTTTAGTTTAAATAAAATATTATTAATCATTTATAACAATAGTTTGAATTTTTTTAACAAATTAATAAAATATAAACTTATAAATATTATATATTACATATTTATAAAATTATTATTAATATTTGTGGATGAATATTATATTATATTATATTATTATTATGATAATTATATTTATTTATTTTTAATATAGGGTTAAATTTTTAAAAATTAAAATTAAGATTTTTGTTTAGATTTATTATGAAGGTGACATGTGGCCAAATTTTGTTTAGAGATACTACCAAAGTGACATGTGGCTAGGGTTGCCATCATGACAACCTTGGATTTATATATAGTAGATATGAAATGAATATTATGATAACGTAAACAGTTGTCAAACACAAAAGAAGGAAAAAAAAGAGATGATTTTCTCTCTAAAGGAGATGAAAATGAATGTTAAAGACGGTTATGAGATGTAGCTTAATTATATTTTACATGATAGTGAATTTTTATATATTTTCTATTTTATCAGTACTAAAGAAATATTTAACATTTTTGATTTCGTTATATTTTTAATTTAGTCAGAACTAATAACTATTTTTTTTATATCACATTATATTGATTGATTTATCGAAGGTGATAGATATACATTGCATATAGTTGAACAACTCATTGATCACACAACAAAACAAAAATTTACTAACAAAGGAGTTTTCATTCGGTTAGTTCACTTCCAATCTACTCGCCTCTTGTTATAACTCACATCTTTATTAAGAAGAGAGTTTTGAATAATGCATTTCAGTTTAATTTTTTTTTTATATAATACGTTGATTCTAGTTTAAATTTTCAGTTTACTCATTTTAATTATTTTTAACATTAAGGTTATTGTTTTTTCTCTGAGATTTTACATCAAAACAAAATTATGGCTTTTCTAACTGAGAAGAAAAATGTTTTGTTCATAATGGGTGCAACTGGAACTGGAAAAACTAAACTTTCTATTAACATAGGTATTCAATTCCCTTCTGAAATCATTAACTCCGACAAAATTCAAGTCTATAAGGGTCTTGACATTGTCACCAATAAGGTACCAGAATCTGAACAATGTTCGATTCCACATCACTTGTTAGGCATCATAGATGATCCTGATTATGATTTCACTGTGAATGATTTTTGCAAGAAAATGGTTGAAACCATAGATGCCATTGTTGAAAATGGACATCTACCCATTATTGTAGGTGGTTCCAATTCTTACCTACAAGTACTAGTAGATGACCCAATCTATGCATTTCGTTTAAAATATAATTGTTGTTTCATTTGGGTGGATGTATCTTTGTCTATTTTGTTTCCTTATTTAGATAAAAGAGTTAATGAAATGGTTGAGGCAGGTCTTGTTGATGAAATTAGAGACTTTTTTGTACCTGGAGCAAATTGCACAACAGGGATTAGAAGGGCAATTGGTGTTCCCGAGCTTCAACATTATTTTGAGATAGAAAATGTTAAAGGTATTGATGAGGGTCATAAAGAAAAGATACTTAAGGAAGCTATTTCGAAAATGAAAGAAAACACGTGCAAATTGGCTGAAAATCAACTCTTAAAGATTGATACGATGGTTAATAAGCTTGGGTGGAACATGCACCAAATTGATTCTACAAAAGTCTTTGAAGCTGTTTTAAAGGGAGAAAATTATCAACAATTGCATCAAGAAATTGTGGTTAAGCCAAGCCTTAAGATAGTTAAGAGATTTTTATAGGATAAGACTCATTAAAACACAAAATGATTATTAGAATCCCAAAAATGATCATACATTCTAACACATTCCAAAAATGATTATTAGTATCCCAAAAATAATCTCCACGTGGTTTTTAAATATTGTAATCATAAACTTATTAATTTCAAGAATATATAATTGTTATTATTTTATGGAAAAAAGTTCTAAATCGGTTTGTAGCCAATAATTTACAACCTACCATTGTTTTACTCTACCATCGAGTGGAAATACGCCATTTGATTAAATTATGTAATTATAAATGGCAATAAATTTTTTGGTTAAAGAATAAAATTTGGTTGCTTCATGCATAATCAAATGAGATAAGGAATTAAATACATCCACATGAAACATATTATAATCGAAACTTGTCATATCGAGAAAATTAAAATCATTTGTTATATAAGTCTTATATTGCGTGAATCTAGAATGAAAATTGTGTGTAATTTATCAAACTTTTTACAAGTCAAAGATCCACAAGAGTGGCTCGCAATTTCATCATTGATTATTTTATTTTTATGACATACATTTCTCTTGGAATTCGTTATGACATAATCTTTGTGTTTATGATTTTATAGAAAAGTAACGAATTGTTTCATTGGGGACATCATACATATTTATTTTCCATCTACTTTTGCCATGAATAAAACACTCGGTAATATTTTCATATTCTCATTTATATATAATACAATCTTTAAAGCATGCATATATGTTAATATAATCAAGTTCAAAATCTTTAATAATATTTTGAACATCGTACATTGAGTGAAGAACTCAATCAATCAGTCATGAAAGTGAAAGATTTACTTCATTAACATTGTTGTCATGATAGTGAAAGGTTAGTGATTCAATTCAACGAAAGACAATTGTCTTGTCGAGAAGCATGCCTACATTTCATGTGACTTTCTGGGAGAAGAGATTGTATAGTGATTAGGTTAAAATGTATTCACTTTATTCCTTGTTATAACTTTTTGCACTGTTCATGTTTTTTCATCATTGGAAAAACAATTTAAAAATCACTCACTCCCACTTCACACATTTTTACTATAACTATCCCATACTTTTACTCTTTCAAGCCCTAAAAACTCTCTCAAACCCAAAACCCTTGTTCGTGTTCTTATTCATGTTCTTGTTCATTTTCAACAACAACAATCAATCGTTCAACAACAGTAAACTGCAACTTCTCAACAGACTGTTCAAGGAAGATCGTCTCAATAAAAACCTCAATGAAACTCTGGTCTTCATCTGTCTAACCCTATTGACAAGTTAAATGTACTTGGTGAACTTCTTGTAGATTTTGAGAATTTGAAGGAAAATGAGTTCGACTTTATTGATGTTTTAAGGACTCAACAACGAGAAACCTACTTTAATAGTCTGAAGGGACCAGTGTATTTTGAACTAGTTAAGGATTTTTTGGGGCATGCTTATATATCCTCCAGTGGTATGATTTGCTCTAAAGTTTTAGGGAAAAGCATATGTATCATTAAAGAATACATCACCAAACTGATAAATTATGATGGGACTAGAGAAAGATATATCAACATGCCCGCTGACTATGTGAAGATGGGTGAAAATGGTGGTATTATTTTCAAGGACGGAGTGGATGCTCACTATCCTAAGAAACTTCATGACAATCTTATGGATTGGTTTAAGATCCTTCTTGGAAGTTTCTATCACCGCAATTCCAATCATTCTTCTCATTACATCAATACAGACCAGAAGTATCTTCAAAGCTTAATCGAATCCAGGATGAAGGTGAATCTACCTAAAATTCTCTTCTATTTCTTGAAGAACTCCATCGCCGAATCTAGAGAAAACGTTTCCAAACCAAGCAAGTGGGTTCGTATTGTTTCATACCCCAAATTTGTCCACCCTTCATATGTCTTTAAGTGCTACTTTATTTCGAACAAATGAAATAACATAGTTGGTAAGGGAGCATGTGTAGGGAGTTTAAGCGTAAGGTATCGGGTTCAAGTCCCATTACACTACTTTTTGTATTTATTTGCTTTTTTGTTATTTCTATTAAAAAAAAGGGTAAAAGAGTCATTTTTGAATATTTAATTTTTTGTTTTTGGGTTAAATATACGACCCCCCCCTTCTATTTAGGCGAGATTCGGTTTTGCCCCCCTGAAATTATTTTTTTGTGATCCGCCCCCTATAAAATTAAAAATCCATTTTCACCATACTCTTCCATTGATAAAATGTTATATGGCAAACCAATGAAGCTGACTGTTCATTCTTAGTTAAAATTAAAAAGAAAATTGAAAAAACTATACAAACCATAGAAACCAATGAAGCTTTCAGATTTTTCAGCATATTCTAACACTACCGAAGCTTTTTTTCCCCATGTTTTACATAAGAAATCATACCACATCTCATAAACTATCCAACCTTAATACATCCTAAAAAGGCTTAGATGGGTTAAAAAGGTTCTAGGCCATTCAGATTCTACGGACACTCACTATTGAAAGTAATAGCGTTCTTACGATGGTTCGTAACAACCTCTACTACCTTCCATGAGGCCTCCACTGATTGGGGTTCCACCATATGACGCTCATGGTAAGGATTGCTCCTGACATGCGACTATTGGTCTTACCACCTCCTATCTCAAGTTACTTGCAAAAGTACGGGTTAGGACCTTATCTCATCACAGAGGAACAATCGAGCACCAAAAAGAAAAAGAAAAACAAACAAAGCACACAACAGTATATATAGATAAAAAGCACACAGATAAACAAAAATAGGCTTAACACACTTAAAACTGGATCCCCAGTGAAGTCACCATTTTTCTGTAGCGGGGAAATTCTGAGAACGAAGCCATTAGATTGACTCGACTCAATATTTCAGTGAAAGTCGCCACCGCGCTTTATTGTTTCCAAAGGAAAATGGAAAAGAACGAAGAAAACCCAAAGTTTGTTTTTAAAACAAAAAGAGATCTTAGGTACGGGTGTTGATTATATAAGGGGAAGGTTTTAAGCACCCCACATATCTGTGGTATTCCACAGGAACCTTTTTGAAAATCTGTGTCGTGTGTGCTAAAAAAGAGTTTGTTTTATTTTTAAAATAAGCTCGGCAAAGCATTAAGCTTTGTGCCTACATACCTCCTCGGTGCAATGGACAAGTCAAAGCTAATGTAGTTCCACTTAAAAGGGAAACGGTTTTTTAAAAGGAATAAACACTTTATCGTCGTCGGAGAGAAATACTCAGCCATTGATCTTGAGCATGAGAACAAATGCGTTCTTTGCATCGCAAATGAAAGAAGGGCTCCAACTTGGATAAAATCAGCGAGTATGCCGCTAGCTCTCTCACGCGGAAAAGACCTCATTATATCAATCAATTTCAAAATCGTGGGGTATCGCAACTCGTTACAACAATTAGTCGTGTCTAAACTTTTTTAAAGAAAAGCGACAAAGGGGCAAAAGATATTTTAAAGAAAGGTTTTAAAAGAGATTTTACAAACATAAGAAGATTTTGGAAAAAGGGAGAAGATTTTAAAAATCTAAGAAGGGGAGGAGATGAAGAGGCTATCCTAATACATAAAATAAAAGATAAGGCAAGAAACGGCCTAACCGAAGAAGAAGCCAACACTTGACATTAAGAGTCGAGGTAGATTTCCCATCCTTTGGAATATCAATAATAAACCAACACATTACCACTTGGGGATCCAGATGAACTTATTATCTTAGCACCACTTCGAATTAAGCACATTAAAATTCTGACGAAAATCAGGCAGAGTAACGGCTGTTTTCGGGTAAAATCCTTATCTCAATGCCTTGGAATTAACCATCAAGGGCTTTCAAGGAAATACCTGCACACATAAACAGACAACAATCCAATGCCAGACAGACAGAATAACAACAGAGTAGTAATATCATAAGGGTCCAGAGGTACTAAGTCCAAGAGTCCAAATCTCCAAAATGCTCAGGATAGTAACCAATAGTCCAAGAGAAAACCTTAGGCATTTTTTAGATTTTTTGTTGTTTATTAGTGTTTTAGCACAAAAATAGTATGGTCCAAGTGGATAAGAAGAAAATAGCGGAAACATAAACAACACGCCCAAATGGACAAAGAGAAAATAGCGCAATATAAACGTCCAAATGGACAAAGAGAAAATAGCGCAATATAAACGTCCAAATGGAAAAAGAGAAAATGGCGGAAACATAAACATGATGAAATGATAAAATAAAGCAATAAAGCGAAAAAATAAAGAACGATATAATAAAATGCGGAAATTAAAGTCAATTGTTAGATGTTAAAGATAACCATCTTGAAACTTGTCAAGTATGTTATCAAAGTTAGTAAGAAAGATCGATGGTGAGTGAAGGATGTTCTCGGATTTAAATTCGATGGAAATTTATCAGAAGCTTGATAAAATCATAGCGACTACACGATAAACTTCCATAAGTCTTAAATCAACCGCATACAATTCTCTTCCATGTTTGATCTTTTTTATTCGGGACACGAAATATTGCGCTATATTAAGCAGATCGCCAAGTGATTTATGTAGAAATCACCCTACAACGAGGCCGGTCAAAACTTTATGTGCTAATTCATGCGAGAGAAGCGATATATAGATCACTCTCCGAAAGCAATAACGCACGAAAAGAAAAATAGGGAGCGATCTCGTCTTTACCAAAAATCCATAAGAATTCTCAAGGTATCAAAGACTTTCATCGATCAAAAGAAAGAGAAATAAAAGATGGAACCACATTCAAAAGCTCCTTTCATCCATAATTTCAATCATTTAATTTTGCGGATTTGGATTTTCATCCTATCGACGCCCTAAGTCAATTGAAATTAGAGAGAAATTAGGCCTCTAACTTGTGATTCAAAGAAAATAACAAAAGAAGGGAGTAGAAGAAGAGTTTGAACCAAGAACAAGTCAAAAAAAGGCAAAAAACACATTCTGCTCAGATGTAAATTGATTTGCACAAGGTGTAAATCGATTTGCATAACTATGTTTTCAAATCTGCGCAGTTTTCCAGTTATGTAAATCGATTTGCACCAGATGTAAATCGATTTGCACGACACAATTTTAAAAAAAAGAAGCAAATAAAGAGAAGAAAACTTGTTTAAACATAAAACCAAACACCTTGTGATCTTGGATCAATTGGGCACGAAAATGTATCAAGTAAGCAAGCAAAACTTAACAATGAAGCACCATAGGTGCATCAAACATAAACAATAATGGATCACATCTTGAATTATGGAAAGGATCTAGAATTTTACCAAATCTTTCACAAACTTTGAATCTTCTTCAAGAACACACAACCACAAGCCTTGATCTCTCACAATTGATGAAGAAAATAGTGTTTAGATGGAGGTTTAGCTCAAAATAGTGAAGTTCAAGATGTAACTCACCAACTTTTATGGAAGAAAAAGAGCTTTGAGTGAGGGGTTTGGGAGAGATGAGAAGAGAAAGAGCAAGAGTTTCTTTGGCTTTCAAAGCTTGAAAAATGAAGAAGGGAATGCCTCAATTTATAGGACTTAGGCTTGGGAATTTTTGTGGTTTGGAGTTAGGATTGGAAAATAAAATTAGGCTTGGTAAATGGATTTGGAGCCAAAAATATGATCCAATGGTCTTGATGCAATCACATGAGGGTTTATGATCAAATGATGTAGGCAATCAAATACAAGAGCTAAGTCATGCTTCCCATGCTTGCAAATGATGTCAACACTTTCAAAAGCTGAAATTTGCCTTCATTTTTCCAAATTCGCACTGGTGCAATCAATTTACATCTTGTGCAAATCGATTTGCACTATTGAAAAAGGCAAAATCTGGGGAAAAAACAACTATGCATATCGATTGTTGTTTTGTGCAAATCGATTTGCACTGATGGCAGAAGAAAATCTGGTGCAGAAAAGTTGTGTAAATCGATTTACACCTTATGCAAATCGATTTGCACAGTGAAATTGTTGAAAAATGCTCCTTTGATGGATATTTTGACTTGGTACCTACAAAACACAAACATACAAAAGCACAAGGCAATATTTTTGGTATTTTGGTTAGTAAAACAACATATACAAGAAAAACATTGGTGCTTGATGATTCCTTTGCAGATGAATTGAGCACAACATCACAAGTAGAGTTCTAAGTTGAAACTTCTCGATTGATGATAGATATGCAAATGATGTGTGATCTTAGGGTCAAAAATTGGGGTATGACAGATGCCCCTATTTAAGTTTCTTCGATCTGGAGATACGATGATTGTAAATCTTTGTTTTGACGAGATTGAAGAGACTTAAATATATAAACACACAATTTTTGATCCTAAGATGTAATGCAATGTTTAACGAATGCATATGATGATGATGAATCAGGACACCACTGGGGAGGAAAAGAAACTCCACTAGGGAAAAAAAAATGTCTTGCGAGAAGAACTTCACTGGGGAAAACAAGACTTTGTTGGAGAAACTTTGCTGGGAAAAGAAACTTCTTTGGGGAAAACATTTCGTACCAGAGAGGTTAAAGCACCACCTTTTACTAGGTATGGGAGAAAAAGGGCACCCTCTTTCACTGGGGATGAGAATGAAAAAAGGGGGCATCCTCTTTCACTGGGGATGAGAAGAGAAAGCATCCTCTTTCACTGAGGATGAGAAAATATATCACCTTTCACTGGAGAATCCAAAATACCAACCCTTCATTTAAGGATGTAAAGGGAAAACACCACCGTTCCACTGAAGATATGGATAGCAAAAGAGATATATCGTCGTACCACTGACGATGAAAATATAACAAGATACACCAACGTTCCACTGAAGGTGAGCTACCAAAGTTCCACTGAAGGTATTAAGAAATACATCGACGTACCACTGACGATGAAATAACAATATACACCAACATTCTACTTGAAGGTGAGCTACCAACGTTCCACTGAAGGTATTAAGAAATACATCGACGTACCACTGACGATGAAATATAACAAGATACACCAACGTTCCACTGAAGGTGAGCTACCAACGTTCCACTGAAGGTATTAAGAAATACATCGATGTACCACTGACAATGAAAATAACAATATACACCAACATTCCACTTGAAGGTGAGCTACCAACGTTCCACTGGAGGTAGGAAAGAGATATATCGTCGTACCACTGACGATAAAATATACCCACGTTCCACTGAAGGTATGAAAAAGTACATCGACGTACCACTAACGATGAAATATCATAAGTATATCAATAATACTTTTGCTTTTCTTTTCAAAGATTGAGGGTGCAAACACAAGTGCACAATCTCAACAATAATCATCCAGCGACCAAAATTAAATCTGTGGCCAAACGGAAAGAAGCTTCCAAATAAGACCGGATCAAGTGAGGGAATAACTCACTGGATTTCTGTTCGTAAGCATCTTGAACAGAATAACTAAAACATATTATCCACATAGAAACAAATTCAGTGGGGATTTCAAGGAAAGTGAGTATTTTCTGCCTAAAGATACTCTAGATGAAAGAGAACTCTGATTGACAGTAAACTTCATAATGTGAATGCATGACTATTTTTAATGTATGTTAATGATGCATATGCTGCCAAAACTTAGCACAAGGATTAACTCAGAAGATAGAGTACAAGAATAGCATAGTCAAGCATGTCTCAAGCTCAACACTCGAGATATCATCCACAAACATGAGCAAAGAGTTTCCACAACAAGCTTTACTTTATGGCTTTGGAAAAAATGCTACTCAACACTGAGGAAACATCGGAGCTGAGAGAACATGATATCTGAGTTCTACATCATCTTCGAACCAGGCCAAAAGGTATACCAATTGGAATACATTCTTCCTCTTTTTTTTCACATGAATACATCAACATATCCATTCCTTGTAATATACTCATGAATCAAAATAAAACTTCTTTTATATTTTTCAAAAAGGATTTTGTTGAAATCAATTTCTTTTTGTTTCAAAAATTACTATCAATAATAAATGACAATTAAGAGATATGAAAGAAATAAGATTGCCAATAACGGGTAAAGGCTCAAACTTTATTAATAGAATGGTAGCCTGCAAATGGAAAGACCCCATGGATGATTACAAAGTTTGGAAAGTGGTAATTTTTGTGGAAAAGGTACATTGAAATGTAATGACCCCATCCTCTCTCTCAACTTTGAATCCTTAAGCTAAGGCTTCCGTTGAAATATGTTGAACTTCTCATGATAAACAGATGACTGCTGATGATCGAGTCTTGTCTAATGTAGTTACTTGCCATGAATCCCTAACTTTTTCCTGGACCGCCCTTTTGAGTTTTCAGTCCACCGGGTTTGTTTATTCTGTTTATGTCTCTAATTTTTGCCTGGACCGCTGATCGGTCACCAATTTTACATATTTTCCATCAATTATTTGGTAAGAAATCGCTCATTCCGATAATACCATGGTTTAGTTTTATATCATTTTATTTAATTTTCTAACATTTTGCAAATTAGTTCTTGTTTTAATTTGTTTTATATAAGATGATTTTGAGACGTTGTTTTGGTAGTGTTTATTGATTTCAGAAAAAAAGAAAGTTTCTAAAAGAATTAGAACAAGAGCAGAAGAAAACGTGGGCTGCCAGTGTCGTTTGACGCGGGCTGCCAGCTTGACGCGGGCTGCCAGTGTCGTTTGACGCGGGCAGTGTCGCGTAAACAGCAAGAGAAGGGCGTGGGCAGAAGCTGACACGGGCAGCTCGTGTCATTTGACACGGTCATGTCAGCGTGAATGTGTAGAAATTCTAAATTTTTGCTGTTTGTTCAGTTTGGACTCATTAAGGGAAATTTTGTCATTCTGCACTAGATGGAAACACAATATCACTACTTAAACCTATTTTTCAAGAAAAAGAAGGCATCTTGGAGAATTGAAGTTTTCTTTTTAACGTACAATTTGGGAGAGGAGCAGATACATGCAATTGTTGGGAAAACGGAGATCTCTCAACCGCGGAAGCTATTGAAGATCAAAGTCATCCTAATTATATTGTAATGAATTTCTCTTTCACTATGTTTGTTTTTAATTTCATGAACATGAGAGGCTAAACCCCCCAATGCTAGGGGGTGTCCCTGATTTCCTATTGTAATGACAATTTGCTTATTTTATTAGTAATTTCATAACTTTTTCACTATCATCTTTTTATATAGTGTTCTTAATGCAAACCATTATTGGAAAATAAGGTTTAGATTTATGGTTAACGTTAGGTTGGAAAACCAAGGTTAATGCTTTTATATAAAAATATAAATCTGTATAATCAAGGAATTGAGATATAGATTTGTAACCGTAACTCTTCTGCTGAAACAAAGAGATTAGTATTCTTATTATACAACGAAGGAATTTGGGTATAAAAGAAATATTAAATGATTTTCTCTAAAGGAATTTTGGAAAGTCTCACTCAAAATTTGGTGATGATATGAAATAGTGGTGATCTGATTAATTTTAAGAGTATTGTTATTATAAGGAATTTCATACACCATCCTCTAGCATTACTTTACAATTTGTCTCATACAATTTTATTTAGTTATTAATCTTTAATTCATATTTTATAATTTTGCAAACTACATTGAAACAAACCAAGGAGTTTTTGTTCAATTGAATTTGTTAAAACACTTAAGTTTCTGCGCAGTCCTCAAGAGATCGACACTGGGGATAACCCCAATTATTACTACATCGAGAAAATAGTACACTTGTTATAATTTTCCGATCAAGTTTTTGGCGCCGTTGCCGGGGATTGCCAAAATATAAGTGAATAATAAGTCAATTGAAATTTTGTTGCTCTGCAACTAAATTTTTTTTCTGCAATTTTTATTTTGTTTTTATTTTATTTTTGCTTTCAACTAACCATTGCCTAATCTTGTATGCGAGGCAAGGCCTCGGCAAAATTTCTTTTTGACGCAGAACCAGAAAGATCATTGCGAGCACGACTTCGAGAAGCTAAGCAAAAAAGACTGGCATCAAAAGAAGAATCAACCATAGTTTTAGAATTGGAAAACGAAGAAACACTATCCAGCCCATCCGAGCAATCAGATTCAGAATTTGAAACTATGGCAGCTGATCCGCCTCCCGCGGAAAGACTTTTAGGTGATTATGGAAGAGCTAATGCACCACTTGGCCGAATGACAATAGTAAATCAACCGGTCAACGTGGAACACTTCCAATTACATCCTTCTACTATCCGCCAGTTGGAGAGCAAGCCCTTTTCAGGAAGAATCAACGAAGATGCAAATAAGCATCTACAGAGATTCCTCACCACAACAACATCACTGAAGATCGAACGCCATTCTGAAGAAGCCAAGAGACTTGTGATGTTTCCTTTCACTTTATCCAAAGATGCGGAAGAATGGTTTTACTCACTTCCAGCTGGGAGTATCACGACATGGCAAGAGATGGAAAATGCTTTCCTTAATGAGTATTTCCCTGCGTCAGTTTTCATTCGCAAAAGATATGACATTATCAATTTCAAACAGAAAGAAGGGGAATCACTTGGAGATGCATATAAAAGGTTTAAGAGGTGTTTGGTTGCATGTCCTACTCATAACATGGACCCAACCAAGCAAATGCAGACTTTTGTGAATGGTTTACGAGTCAAGACAAAACAGCTCATAGACACTGCTGCCGGTGGCTCAACCAATTTCTCAACAACCACTGGTATCAAAAGGATAATAGAAGCAATTGCCGCTAATGAGCATATTGAGTTGTATGATCGCACAGTGAACCAACCAGGAGGAAAAATTGATTTAAAGCTTGCAGATTAGGTTGTTAAAATGGAAGATCAGATTGCGGCTGAGGTAGAAAGAAGACTAAAGAAGATGAGTATTGGAGAACAGAAAGTAGCACAAGTTGAGCCAATCACATCAGTTATGTGTGAAATATGTGGTGGACCGCATTTTTCTATGCATTGTGTGGCAACACAGGAACAGGTTGAACAGATTCATATGTTGAGGCAGAATAATCCACACGCCAACACATATAATCCAGGATGGAAAAATCATCCTAATTTCGCATGGAAAGACCAACAAGGAAATATTCAAAAGCAGGGAGCCAACCAATATCAATCTCAAGCTCAGCCACATCAATACATACCTCCACAACAACCACCATACCAGCAACAATTCCAACACCATCCACAACAGTTCCAAACTCAAGGTCAACAACAATTTCAACAACAGGTACCGAAGAAAGAAGATTGGGAGATCTCTATTGAAAAAATGGCAGCTCAAAACTCTCAATTCCAGGAAGAAACTAGGAGCAATATGAGGAACACCGGCGCTTCAATCAAGAATCTGGAAATTCAAATGAGTCAGATAGCACAACATCTCACTCTACAGGCACAAGGTACCTTTCCGAGCTCAACTGTGAAAAATCCGAAAGACCAAGAGAAAATAAATGCTGTCACAACAAGAAGTCAGAAAGCTGCAGATTTTGAAAAAGAAGAGGAAATAGATGACAACTTGGTCATTGAGGTAGATTTGGAAATAAGAGAGAATCCAAAAGAGCCCGAAGTTGTGGTACTACCGGGTAAGCCACTTGAAGAGAAAAGTAAAAAAGAGGCTAAACTGGTGATTAAATTACCATTCCCCTCTAGAGTAGCCAAGAAGGATTCGAAAGCGAAGGATTTTGAGAAGTTTGCTGTAATGTTCAAAAAGTTAGAGATTAACTTACCCTTCTTTGAAGCACTGGAGAATATACCTTTGTACAAGAAATTCATGAAAGAAGTGATTTCTAAAAAGAGACTAGTAGGAGTGGAGCCTGAAGTGATAACTGAAAAGTGTGGTAGAGTCTCACCAGAAAGGAGGATCCCAATCAAGAAGAAAGACCCTGGAGCAGTGGCAATTCCTTACACTATCAATGATAGATCGTTCAAGAAGGTGTTAATTGATTCTGGTTCTAGTGTAAGTTTAATGCCATTGTCTATCTTCAAAAAGCTTGACATTGGAAAGATAAGCGAGAGTGAGACCAAATTGAAATTTGCTGATCACACCATTAAGCAGTCATATGGGATAGTTGAAGATGTATTCGTGGAGATCGGTGAGTTTATATTTCCAGTTGTTTCCATATTATGGATATTCCCGAAGATGAAGAGACGCCTATCCTTCTTGGGCGGCCATTTTTTATTACTAGTCGATGCAGTCTGGATCTCGAGAAAGGGACACTAACAGTAAAATCATTTGATGAAGAGCTAACAATGAAGGTCTTGGACGTCAAAAATAAAGGTTTATGTGGAAATAATAAATCGTCGGTTGGTATGATTAGAAGTGAGGGAGAAAGCAAAAGTCCAAAACCCCTCCCAGAAAAAGTATCGAGCATAGTCTCTCACGTGGGCTCAGCTCAGGCATCTATCATATGTTCTGCGTTCATTCAAGAAGTCAAAAAGAAGAAAAAAGAGGACAATCAAAGTGAGAAGATGAAAGTGGATAGTAACTTGAAGAGAAAAGCAACCCGGTTTGGAGAAGTGACAAGCAACCAGGTTTGGAGGAGGAAGTACCCTCCTTAATAAAGGGTAATGGACCGTCGAGCCATGCGACGTTAAACGAAGCGCTTCGTGGGAGGCAACCCACGGTTTTAATAATGCGGTTTACTTTTTGTTTTGTTTTTCAGAAAATAAAGAAAAGTGGGTCTCTCTGGTGAAAGCTAGGAAACGGCAGCTGGAGCCGCAGTACCCTCTGTGAGTTCACCCTCGCAATCTCGAATTTAAACATTGAGGTCAATGTTTGGTTCAAGTGTGGGGGGGTTTTATTGCATTCTATTTTTATTTTGAGTATTTGTTTTTCCTAGTATTTCTTTGCTATTATGTTTACCAGGTGTTACAGATTAATGAGATTTACCGGATGGTTGATGGAGTGGTAGTAAAAGGATGAAAGATCCAACCTAAACTTGCACCCCAGGCATCCCTGGAAGTTGATTCAACCAAAAATAATTGTTGGAAGCAACTTGATGACACCGGAACGAGATTGAAAGTTGGTACACACGAACCGAAAAAGGAGCAATCTCACACGATAAGTACTATGGATCCTGTAAGTTATGCCCAACATGGTGAGAACGCAAAAGCCAGAAATATATCATCATAAGAGAGTAGTCAGGTATGACTTTATCACTTTGAATTTGCGTACATTCTGCTCATATGACACTACATGATGACACACACTGAGGCAAGTTGTTTTTGTTTCCCTCTGAGCCTTTCTAGCCTTCCCATGTTTATTTTTATCCATTGTAAACCCCTTTGAGCCTGTATCCCTTGTTTGGGTTAACCACATATATTAACTCCTGGCCAAAAAAAAAAAAAGAAAAGAAAAAAATCAAATAAATTCCATTTTTTCCTACCCTGCTCGGCATAAGTGTGTGATGTTGTTGTTAAGTCAGTGCAAAATTATAAGTTTGGGGTAGTACACCTAAAAGAAAGGCGAGTGCGAAAAAAAATGAAAATATTTATGTGTTAAAAGAAAAAAAACAAACAAAAAGAGAAGAAAAATTGTTGAGACATCAAAAGGTATAAAAAAAAAGGAGAAGAATTGGAATTAGCACTTGCCTAAGCAAAGAGATATCACTAATTCATCATACGCTCAAAGCAACAATTGAGTGAAGCTAAAATAGTAGAAACGGTGTGATTGATTTCAGGAAAAAAAGAAAGTTTCTAAAAGAATTAGAACAAGAGCAGAAGAAAACGTGGGCTGCCAGTGTCGTTTGACGCGGGCTGCAAGTGTCGTTTGACGCGGGCAGTGTCGCGTAAATAACAAGAGAAGGGCGTGGGCAGAAGCTGACACGGGCAGCCCGTGTCATTTGACACGGCCGTGTCAGCGTGAATGTGTAGAAATTCTAAATTTTTGTTGTTTGTTCAGTTTGGACTCATTAAGGGCAATTTTGTCATTCTGCACTAGATGGAAACACAATATCACTACTTAAACCTATTTTTCAAGAAAAAGAAGGCATCTTGGAGAATTGAAGTTTTATTTTTAACGTACAATTTGGGAGAGGAGCAGATACATGCAATTGTTGGGAAAACGGAGATCTCTCAACCGCGGAAGCTATTGAAGATCAAAGTCATCCTAATTCTATTGTAATGAATTTCTCTTTCACTATGTTTGTTTTTAATTTCATGAACATGAGAGGCTAAACCCCCCAATGCTAGGGGGTGTCCCTGATTTCCTATTGTAATGACAATTTGCTTATTTTATTAGTAATTTCATAACTTTTTCACTATCATCTTTTTATATAGTGTTCTTAATGCAAACCATTATTGGAAAATAAGGTTTAGATTTATGGTTAACGTTAGGTTGGAAAACCAAGGTTAATGCTTTTATATAAAAATATAAATCTGTATAATCAAGGAATTGAGATATAGATTTGTAACCGTAACTCTTCTGCTGAAACAAAGAGATTAGTATTCTTATTATACAACGAAGGAATTTGGGTATAAAAGAAATATTAAATGATTTTCTCTAAAGGAATTTTGGAAAGTCTCACTCAAAATTTGGTGATGATATGAATTAGTGGTGATCTGATTAATTTTAAGAGTATTGTTATTATAAGGAATTTCATACACCATCCTCTAGCATTACTTTACAATTTGTCTCATACAGTTTTATTTAGTTATTAATCTTTAATTCATATTTTATAATTTTGCAAACAACATTGAAACAAACCAAGGAGTTTTTGTTCAAATGAATTTGTTAAAACACTTAAGTTTCTGCGCAGTCCTCAAGAGATCGACACTGGGGATAACCCCAATTATTACTACATCGAGAAAATAGTACACTTGCTATAATTTTCCGATCAACCGCCCTTTCAGGTTTTCAGTCCACCGAGACGCTCCTTTTTGCCTAAGCCGCCCTTTCGGGTTTTCAACCTAGCGATCTGTTCTTTTATTATTTTTTTAGGTGAAGTATTTCTTGACTACATCAGCATTCACGGGACGTGGGAGCTCCTCTCCATCCATAGTTGCAAGAATTAATGCACCGCCAGAGAAGGCTTTCTTAACAACATATGGTCCTTTGAAATTAGGAGTCCACTTGCCCCTTGAATCGGAGGTGAAAGACAAGATCCGTTTGAGCACGAGGTCGAACCTTTTGATCAAAAGTTTTCTTAATTCTTTTCTGGTATAGGTGACCATGGCATAAAGCCGTCATTCTCTCTTCTTCTATCAAATTCAATTGATCAAACCTGCTCTGACACCACTCAGCCTCAGATAACTTGGTTTCCATTAAAACTCTCAACGATGGAATCTCAACCTCAATAGGGACCACTGCTTCCATACCATAAACCAAAGAAAATGGAGTTGCCTCAGTTGAAGTACGAACAAATGTACGGTACCCATGTAAAGCAAATGGGAGCATTTCATGCCAGTCCTTGTACGTAACAACCATCTTCTGCACAATCTTTTAATATTCTTATTTGCTGCTTCAACGACTCCATTCATCTTTGGCCTATAAGGCAAAGAGTTGTGATGTTCAATTTTGAAGTTTTCACACAGTTCTCTCATCATATTGTTATTCAGGTTCGAGCCGTTATCAATAATGATCTTGCTTGGTACACCATATCGGCAGATGATATTGTTCTTGATAATTCTGACCACAACTTGCCTTGTCACATTAGCATATGAAGCATCTTCTACCCATTTGGTAAAATAATCAATTGCTACCAGGATGAATCGATGTCCATTCGAAGCCTTGGGTTCTATCATGCCAATCATATCAATACCCCACATAGAGAAAGGCCATGGAGAGGAAATAACATTGAGAAGTGTCGGAGGCACATGAATTTTGTCAGCATACACTTGACACTTGTGACACTTCTTTACAAACTTGTAGCAATCATATTCCATTGTCAACCAATAGTAACATGCTCTAAGCATCTTTTTAGCCATCGAATGTCCATTGGCATGAGTACCAAAACAACCTTCATGAATTTCATGCATCAACATGTCTGCTTCGTGTCTATCCACGCATCTGAGCAGGACCATGTCATAATTTCTTTTATACAAAACATCCGCATTGATGAAGAAACTGCCAACCAATCTCCTCAAAGTTTTCTTATCCTTATTTGATGCCCCAAGTGGGTACTCTTGGGTCTGAAGGAAATGTTTAATATCAAAATACCAAGGCTTCTCATCTGTTAATTCCTCAACTGCAAACACATGAGCAGGTCTATCAAGATGCCTGATTGTAATCCGAGGCTCCTCATTATGGAAATTCACCTTATACATGGAGGACAATGTAGCTAATGCATCAGCCATCTGATTCAGATCTTGAGGGATGTGGTGGAATTCAACTTTATTAAAGAATGTTAACAGCCTTCTGGCGTAATCTTTGTAAGGGATCAAGCCAGGATGACGCGTTTCCCATTCTCCTTTAATCTGATTGATCACAAGCGTAGAATCTCCATAGACATCAAGAATCTTAATTCTCAGATTAATGGCTTCTTCAAGTCCCATGATGCAAGCTTCATATTCGGCAATATTATTTGTACAATCAAAACATATCCTTGCAGTGAAAGGAACATGTGAACCTTGTGGAGTGAGGATAACAACACCAATACCATGGCCATGAACATTAGAAGCTCCATAAAAAATTAAACCCCATTTGGATCCAGGATCTGGTCCTTCTTCTAGCAACGATTCATCCTAATCTTGAGCTCTCAAATACATTATATCTTCATCCGGGAAGTCTATTCTGATAGATTGATGATCATCAATTGGTTGGTGAGCGAGGTACTCTGTCAACACACTTCCTTTCACAGCCTTTTGAGCTCGGTATTCAATATCATATTCAGATAACAACATTTGCCAGCGAGCAATCCTTCCGGTTAATGCAGGTTTTTCAAATATGTACTTAATTGGATCTATTTTGGAAATTAATAGGGTGGTGTGATTCAACATATACTGTCTCAGTCGGCGAGCAGCCCACACCAAAGCGCAACAAGTTTTCTCAAGCAGCGAGTATCTTGTTTCGCACTCGGTAAACTTTTTGCTAAGGTAGTATATTGCATACTCTTTTCGACCAGACTCGTCATGTTGACCCAACACACTACCCATTGAATTCTGAAGCACTGTAAGGTACATAATCAGAGGTCTTCCCTCAACTGGAGGAAGCAAAATGGGAGGTTCAAGCAGATATTCTTTGATGTTGTCAAAAGCTTTCTGACAATCTTCATTCCACACACATCCCTGATTTTTCTTTAACAACTTGAAAATTGTCTCACAGGTAGCAGTCATATTGGAAATGAACCTGGAGATATAATTCAAATGTCCGAGGAAACCTCTCACTTGTTTCTCAGTCTTTGGTGCTGGCATTTCCTGAATTGCTTTAACTTTATCAGGATCAACTTCAATTCCTTTCTGACTGACAACCAAACCCAATAATTTTCCGGAACGGACACCAAAAGTGCATTTGTTTGGATTCAGGCGGAGACGATACTTTCTCAAACGCTGAAACAACTTCAAAAGATCCTCCATGTGCCCTTCCTCTGACTGGGACTTGGCAATCATGTCATCCACATAAACCTCAATTTCTCTGTGCATCATATCATGGAAAAGAGAGGTCATGGCCCTCTGATATGTCGCGCCAGCATTCTTCAACCCAAAAGGCATTACTTTGTAAGAGAATGTTCCCCATGACGTAATAAATGTTGTCTTTTCCATGTCTTCAGGTGCCATCTTAATCTGGTTGTATCCTGAAAAACCATCCATGAAGGAGAAAACCTCAAACTTCGTCGTGCTATCTACCAACATGTCAATGTGAGGTAGAGGAAAATCATCTTTCGGACTGGCTTTATTCAAATCTCTATAATCAACACACTTGCGAACTTTTCCGTCCTTCTTTGGAACAGGCACAATATTGGCAATCCATTGAGGGTATACAGAAGTGACAAGGAAACCTGCATCTATCTGCTTCAAAACCTCATTCTTAATCTTCTCCGCTATGTCGGGATGACTTCTTCTTAGCTTTTACTTGACAGGATGACATTCAGGTTTCAACGGCAAATGATGCACCACAATATCTGTGTCCAACCTAGGCATATCTTGGTAGGACCATGCAAAAATGTCAACATACTCTTTAAGAAGCTCTACAATCCTCTTCTTAACATCTTGACCAAGCAGTGCCCCAATCTTGACTTCCTTCATATCCTCTTCAGAACCCAAGTTGATGACTTCTAACGGCTCTTTATATGGCTGAATGGTGTCTTCCTCGTGCTCAAGCAGTCGAGAAATCTCATCAGGAATAGATTCGTCACTTTCTCCTTCCGCCTCGTACACAGGATACTCGAAGTTAGGAGAGGGTGCAGGGTAATTACTTTCAACGGTTTTATTGATTAATCTGCACAAGTGATTATTATTTCAGGAAAATGAAAGATATATGCAAACATGTAATCGTGCAGATTATGGAAAATGAAAACATATTTTTAAGGTTTTTTGTGTTACCACTTTCCAGAAAAAGCAAAAAGATAAAAAGCACATTTATGCAGAAATAAAATGACTTTTATTGATGATTTTAATGTTTGAAAAAACAGGAAAAGCCCCAACAACTTCACTTTCATCTTGGGCAGAATGAAAGGGTTTTGAAAAACAAAAAAACAAATTACTTTGAAACATGAGTACAATCAGGAACATCAATGGTGATCCAGTTCTTGATCATCTTTCCATGGGTCACAAAGTTTGGCATCTCTGGCTCTGATTCATCTTCAATAATAGCATCCACCTCTGGAGGAGTCGGATGTAGGAACCTAGCACTATTAAATATCTCTTGATAAGGACGAAAAGCAGATTCTGGCTTCATCACAGACTTGTATGAAGCAGAAAATTCCAGACCAGCTCTATTCTTGTTCTCTGGCAGACTCACCACTTGTCCCCATACTCCTGAATGTCCATTCTGAACCACCAGCTGAGCATCTTTGAAAGAGGCAATGGAAGCTTCACCCTTTTTGATCTCCTCATTAACAGACAGGGCTTAGAACGCAGTTCGAATGACTACTTCATCAGCTTCAATAGCATGGAACGAAGAGAGATGACTAATTAGCAAAGCTTGTTCTCCATTCACGACAACCATCTTTCCATCTTTCACAAATTTCAACTTCTGGTGAAGAGTCGAAGTAACTGACCCAGCTTCATGGATCCATGGGCGTCCCAACAAACAACTATATGCAGGAAAAATGTCCATCACTTGAAAAGTAATCTTGAAGACAAATGGTCCAACACAAATAGGTAAATCAACCTCTCCAACCACTGATTTCTTTGACCCATCAAAAGCTTTCACAATCACATTGCTAAATCTCATTGGTGTGCCTCCATAAGTTAACTTAGAAAGGGTGGATTTTGGCATGACATTCAGCGAAGAGCCAGTATCGATCAACACATTAGACATTGAGTCTTCTTTGCAACTGACAGATATGTGCAAAGCCAAATTATGATTTCTTCCTTCCTCAGGCAAATATTCATCACTGAAGCTCAAATTGTTACATGCAGTGATGTTACTCACAACCCCATTAAACTGATCCAATGTCACATCATGATCCACAAAGGCTTGATCAAGTATCTTCATCAAAGAATCCCTATGAGCAGGATAATTCGTCAGCAGTTCCAT
The DNA here is from genome assembly GCF_029867415.1 of Vicia villosa. Classification (NCBI taxonomy): domain Eukaryota; kingdom Viridiplantae; phylum Streptophyta; class Magnoliopsida; order Fabales; family Fabaceae; genus Vicia; species Vicia villosa. The sequence continues at coordinate 99,963,049 of NC_081185.1, read as the reverse complement.
TATAGAGATCTTGTACGGAGTATGATGCAACTGATCCACAATCTTATAATCACTCATCTTGATAAGCTTTAAAATCTCATCCATCTCCTTTCCTGAAGACGACCCATCATTCACTTTTGTCGCATCATTAATATTCACAGGCACTTGAGTAGGATTCCTCTGGACATCCACAACTGCTGGGGGTTGAGTAAAAACTCGTCCACTTCTAGTCACTCTACTGACATCTGCTATATTCGCTATAGAAGACAGAGGCTTAATATCGACTTCTTTACCACTTTCCAGCATGGTGGCATTGTATCTGTAGGGTACAGCCTTGTCAGAGCTATAAGGTACAGATCTAGGCAAACATATCACAAGAGGCTCTACAGCAGCTTTTCCATAATAACCAATCTCTACGCATTCTGGAATTTCAAAATACGGCTCAATCACATTGACATCATCTTCATCTCTGTCTCTCAGAATCTCAATGAGCCTTTGATCTATCATCTCTTGTAAATCTCTTCTCACAATATAACATCCTCGAGGATTGACTGAACAAACCCTACAAGCATCATGATTATGCTCATAATGACTATATTCACACAGAGTGGCATGCATATCTACTAATGATCCTCTGATGTGTTCCACACGATAAATCTTATACTTTCCAGGGCATCCATACACCATGTTTACAGCAGATGCTTCATGAGTCGGCAATGGATTGTTCTGCACATTAGGACCAACATCACGGAAGGAAAGCATACCAGAACGGACCAATATCTGAACTTCATTCTTTAGATGCCAGCAATTCTCTAAATCATGCCTAGGAGCATTCTGATGAAAAGCACAAGTGGCATCATCTTTGTACCACCAAGGGAGTTTCTCTGGAACAGGAGGCGGTGACCTTGGTTGAACCAACTTCTTATGAATCAGGGCAGGATACAATTCTGTATATGTCATGGGGATAAGATCAAAATCAACTCGAGGATACGAATTCCGCCTCATTGGTTGTTGATTAACAGGAGCTACAGGCACTGAACTAACAACAGGAGTCACTAACGCCACTTGTTGAGGTTGACTTCTGGATCTACCATTCCTTCCATGAGAAACAACATTAGCATCTGATTCCTTCTTCTTTTGGAAATAAGAACCATACTTCTTCGCACCACCGAACGAATTGTCATTCTGAACCAGACGACCTTCTCGCACAGCTTCTTCAAGTCTAACACCCATACCCACCATTTTAGTGAAGTCTACATGAGACTTGCAATCATCTTTTCGTAGTAAAATGGGCCAAGAGTCTTCAGGAAAATCTTAGTCATCTCTTTCTCTTCCATCGAAGGAATTACTTGGGCGGCAACCTCACGCCATCTCTGAGAATATTCCTTAAAGGATTCCTTTTCTTTCTGCATCATAGCTCGCAGCTGATCTCGATCAGGAGCCATGTTCACATTATACTTGTATTGCTTCACAAACGCCTTAGCTAAATCATTAAAAGTGCGAATATGGGTGCTATCAAGGCCCATATACCACTTAGAAGCAGCTCCAGTCAAACTGTCTTGGAAACAATGGATCAACAGACGCTGATCGTCAGTGTGAGTGGACATCTTCCTTACATACATTACCAGAAGTGCCTGAGGACATGAATTTCCTTTATACTTCTCAAATTCTGGCAACTTGAACTTAGCAGGTACTTTCACATTGGGAACAAGGCAGAGATCATGCACATTCTTTCCAAACAGTTCTTTCCCACGTAGGGTTTTCATCTCTTTCTGCAATTCTTCAAACTGGTCTTGGAAACCATCCATTATGTCGTGAATACCCAAACCTTCACTTGGCGCAGCATCATAAATGGGCTCTGGGACAAAAGGACCAGTATGAACAATAGGAGACGTGGTGACCATAACAGGAGTCAAAGGACGAGTCATCTCAGGAACAGACAGATAACCTTCAGGCATACCCCAGGGGTATCCATTAGGCATACGTTGCTGAGTAGCAACAGCAGGAACAGCAGGAATTGTTGTAGCAGCAATTTCAGAAATTGCAGTGGCCTGACCTTGAGCTTGGGCATTGGGAGGAGGAACCTGATTCTAATTCTGATTCTGAGTAGCCATCAATGCCTCAACTAGAGCAGTGAGACGCTCCACCCCAGATCTCAAAGTAACAACCTCTTCACGTAATTCACGATTCTCTTGTTCAAGACCTTCCATCTTCTTCTTGCATTTAGCTCGAGTATTATATCGGTGAGACAACTTGATTCTGTATGAAGAACACTGAATAAGACCTCGGGAATACTCTCGGAAGCAAGACCAAAATGCGGAATGATGCATGAAATGCAATGCAAATGATTTTTATATATATATTTTTGGTTTTCAAGGAACTTTAAGACATTAATTGTAAACATAGATAAAATACAACATAAAACATATTAAAATTCTTTCTTTAGTAATAGAAAAGCTTACAAAAGGTTCAAAGATCCAAAATTACAAAACAACAGAAGAACTAAAAACTAGAAGGGAACGCTTCTGATGAAGATCCAGCTCCTCTCTGCAGCTTCCTACGGAGCTTCTCCAATTCATCTTCATAAAAGGCCTTCAAATGAGTCTTCTCAACCATCAGCTTATCAGCAATTTCCTTCCATGCAACTGAATTCTTACGACTACCAGAGGAAAATAAATCCTCTTGTTGTCTCTTCCGCTTTTCACCATGTTGTTGAAGTAGCTCTTCCTGACGACGGATCTGATCATCCTTCTCCATCAACCAACCATCTTGAATATAAAGAATTTCATCCTTTTCTTTCAACTGTATCTTCAACTCTTTCTTCTCAATTTCCGAAGCATGAAACTTCTTCTCCCAAGTATCTCTTTCCAATCTCATCCTAGCCACGAGTTCTAGATGCTCCTCACTACTCTCGATGGGAATAGTGGAAGATGATGGTGGTGTAATGAGTAGAGAAGGCTCCTCGAGCAAATAAGGCATCTGAAGAGTATGAGCTCTGGCTTGAACCCAATCAGTGTAGTCTTTGAGATCAACACATTGCTTCTTTCCCAAATGTCTCTTCCTATCAATATGGTGCCAAGCACGCACAAGCTGATTTCTCATATCCGAATCTCCATCCTGATTATGATAAAAGATTCTTGACACAAGAATACTAGCAGGTCGTCCGTTCATGGGGTAACAAAATTGACGCCTTGCAAGAATAGGGTTGTAGGTAATTCCTCCTTGTATACCAAGAAGAGGTACATTAGGGAATTCTCTGCAACTATCAATAATCTCACCAATGTCATAAGCAGGATTGTACCAATGAATGTTCCCATTAGTTAGAGGCATGATCTTTTGAGACCATGAGAGACCATCAGGGTTGCTCAAGCAATTCTTAGTCTGAGGTAAGTGCGAAATAAAGCACTTATAGAGCAAAGGAGTGCAACAAGTGATAATTCCACCTTTCTTATCAGTCCTATGTTGAATGGAATGATAAGTATCCCCAAGCAAAGTAGGCACAAGATTCCTAATCATGAATATCCGAATAGCATTAACATCGACAAAGTTGTCAACGTTGGGAAAGAGTATAACACCATAGATGAGCAAGGCCAGAAAAGTCTAAAAAGCAATCATACTTCCTTTACTAGCCAACATAGAAGCCTTCCCAATCAAGAACTTAGAAGTCAACCCCCAAATTCCTCCTTTTTTGGTCATATTTGCTTTTACATCTGATATCTTCAAGTGAAGAAGCTCTGCTATCTCATCCACCTTAGGCTCTTTCTCCAGACCACTAAACGGTATATCATTCGTAACTGGCAAACCAATCCAATAAGAATACTCCTCCAAAGTGGGCATAAGCTGATAATTCGGAAAGGTGAAACAATGATAAACCGGGTCATAAAACTGCACAAGAGTCTCAAGAATTCCTTTCTTCACTATGGTCTTCAAGATAGAGATCAATTTCCCATAACGGTTTTTGAAGTTGTCAAGATTAGGAACCAAAGTTGCTAGCTCTTTCAACTCTTTCGCACTTGAATTCCTGAAAGTGTACTTCTTGATGCTTCTCTTTTGATCCATGGTACCTGTGATGTTTACAAAAAAAAGTCTCTAAGTTCCTTGAAAACCATTTGTGAAGGACATTTTTTTATGAATGCATGAATGCATGGTTTATACATCAATCACAATCAAGAGCACACAAGGTCACACAAAATCACACAATCCAGGTTCAAAGGTTCAACGTCACGAGCATGGAGTCATGGGTCTACCCAGCCCAAAAGGTATGATCTAGGGAATTTTGTACCTGCCGATCGGGTTCTACAAAAGTTCCCAGAGTTTTCAATCTTCTATCGGATACTACCGGCACGCACAATTGCTCATGGGCGCCAATAATATGCCTAAAAAGACCTCGTCTGAGCGTAGCATCGCATGACAACAAGCTCAAATTGGTACTTGACCTTGTTTCTGCGCTACATCCTAAAAAGGCTTATTTGGTTCGTAACAACCTCTACTACCTTCAATGAGGCCTCCACTGATTGGGGTTCCACCATATGAAGCTCAAGGTGAGGATTGCTCCTGACATGGGACTATTGGTCTTACCACCTCCTATCTCAAGTTACTCACAAAAGTCCAGATTAGGACCTTATCTCATCACAGAGGAACCATCGAGCACCAAAAAGAAAAAAAACAAAAAAAGCACACAACAATATATACAGATAAAAAGCACACAGATAAACAAAAATATGCTCAACACACTTAAAACTGGATCCCCAGTGAAGTCGCCATTTTTCTGTAGCGGGGAAATTCTGAGAACGAAGCCATTAGATTGATTCTACTCAATATTTCAGTGAAAGTCGTCACCGCGCTTTATTGTTTCCAAAAAAAAAGGGAAAAGAACAAAGAAAACCCAAAGTTTGTTTTTAAAACAAAAAGAGATTTTAGGTACGGGTGTTGATTATATAAGGGGAAGGTTTTAAGCACCCCCCCATATTTGTGGTATTCCACAGGAACCTTTTTGAAAATCTGTGTCGTGTATGCTAAAAAAGAGTTTGTTTTATTTTTAAAATAAGCTCGGCAAACCATTAAGCTTTGTGCCTACATACCTCCTCGGTGCAATGGAGAAGTTAGAGCTAATGTAGTTCCACTTAAAAGGGAAACGGTTTTTTAAAAGGAATAAACACTTTATCGTCGTCGGAGAGAAATACTCAGCCATTGATCTTGCGCATGCGAACAAATGAGTTCTTTGCATCGCAAATGAAAGAAGGTCTCCAACTCGGATAAAATCAACGAGTATGCCACTAGATCTCTCACGTGGAAAAAACCTCATTATATCAATCAATTTCAAAATCGTGGGGTATCGCAACTCGTTACAACAATTAGTCGTGTCTAAACTTTTTTGAAGAAAAGCCACAAAGGGTCAAAAGATATTTTAAAGAAAGGTTTTAAAAGAGATTTTACAAACATAAGAATATTTTGGAAAAAGGGAGAAGATTTTGAAAATCTAAGAAGGGGAGGAGATGAGGAGGCTATCCTAATACATAAAATAAAAGATAAGGCAAGAAACGGCCTAACCGAAGAAGAAGCCAACACTTGACATTAAGAGTCAAGGTAGATTTCCCATCCTTTGGAATATCAATACTAAACCAACACATTACCACTTGGGGATCCAGATGAACTTATTATCTTAGCACCACTTCGCATTAAGCACATTAAAATTCTGACGAAAATCAGGCAGAGTAACGGCTGTTTTCGGGTAAAATCCTTATCTCAATGCCTTGGAATTAACCATCAAGGGCTTTCAAGGAAATACCTGCACACATAAACAGACAACAATCCAATTCCAGACAGACAGAATAACAACAGAGTAGTAATATCATGAGGATCCAGAGGTACTAAGTCCAAGAGTCCAAATCTCTTAAATGCTCAGGATAGTAACCAATAGTCCAAGAGAAAACCTTAGGCGTTTTTTAGATTTTTTGTTGTTTATTAGTGTTTTAGCAAAAAAATAAAGTATGGTCCAGGTGGACGAGAAGAAAATAGCGGAAACATAAACAACACGCCCAAATGGACAAAGAGAAAATAGCGGAATATAAACGTCCAAATGGACAAAGAGAAAATGGCGGAAACATAAACATATGAAATGATAAAATAAAGCAATAAAGCGAAGAATAAAGAGCGATATAATAAAATGCGGAAATTAAAGTCAATTGTTAGATGTTAAAGATAACCATCTTGAAACTTGTCAAGTATGTTATCAAAGTTAGTAAGAAAGATCGATGGTGAGTGAAGAATGTTATCAAATGATGTAGGCAATCAAATACAAGAGCTAAGTCATGCTTCCCATGCTTGCAAATGATGTCAATACTTTCAAAAGCTGAAATTTGCCTTCATTTTTCCAAATTTGCACTGGTGCAATCGATTTACATCTTTTGCAAATCGATATGCACTGTTGAAAAAGGCAAAATCTGGGGAAAAAACAGCTATGCAAATCGATTGTTGTTTTGTGCAACTCGATTTGCACTGATGGCAGAAGCAAATCTGGTACAGAAACAGTTGTGTAAATCGATTTACACCTTATGCAAATCGATTTGCACAGTGAAATTGTTGAAAAATGCTCCTTTGATGGATATTTTGACTTGGTACCTACAAAACACAAACATACAAAAGCACAAGGCAATATTTTTGGTATTTTGGTTAGTAAAACAACATATACAAGAAAAACATTGGTGCTTGATGATTCCTCTGCAGATGAATTGAGCACAACATCACAAGTAGAGTTCTAAGTCGAAACTTCTCGATTGATGATTGATATGAAAATGATGTGTGATCTTAGGGTCAAAAATTGGGGTATGAAAAGTAGACCCTGTCTTTCTCAAACTCCCTAGATCATCTGAAGATATTAGGAAGTTGATAGATGACATAGACAACATAGATGATTCTATCCTAAACTCTGAACCTGAAACAGAACCACTACCAAAAAAACAACCGTCCTCTGAATTTCCTTATACCTCCACCACTTCTAAAACAAATCCACCTATCTCATCCTCTGAACCACAAATTCTGAACCCTAAACCTCTCCACATTATCTTCCCACCTCTACCTCAACAAAATATTTTCTCCACAACCCAACCTCCATCCTTTGTACCTCAACCTCAACCAACTTCTCCAATATTTGAACCCCAACCAGCAGTAGACATTCCTGTCTTCTGTGATTTTTCTGACCCATCCTCTCCATCCTCTGATTCTCTCTTTCACCCCCCCATCGCAACCCAGCTCCTTCTTGTGATCCACCAGTCATTATTGTAGACTCTAATCATGAAGAAACATCCTCACCCCTCTCAACCACTTCATATCTTCTTTCTGATAGACCTTATGAGCCATACCTTCTCTCAAAATCCCAAGAGCCCATAACCATCATCAGAACCACCTCATATCTACCCTCTATTGATACTCGCTTTCAGTTACTTAACTACAGGGTACAGAACAGGTTGGAAATTCTGAAGGTTGCCCATGACAATAAGATAGATCACGTGGCTGTTGAAAAACTCTGGGATGTCCTCAACATCTGAAGTGTGGAACACTCTGAAGGAACTTCAGAAGAATCAAAAAGCTGTCTTTGATCGTCTGGCTAAGCAAGAGGATACAAACCAAGAGTTCAAGACTTGGATGTAGAAGTCTGAAGAGAATTCTAAGAAGCAAGCAGAAGATACCGCTGAGATCAAGAACATCCTAGCCCTCTTAGCTTCTAAGTTGTCTTCGTCTGTGTCTTGTGTTTTTAGGAGTTTTCTTTTGTTTTTTGCATCTGCTTTGACACAACCTCTGATTTTCAATGAAATTTGTTCTTTCCCTTTCATTATTTGTGTTATTTCATCTGAATCTTTTACCATTCTTTTTGATGTATGACAAAAAGGGGGAGAAAAGTATATGCTAAATTGATTTTATAACATCAGTTGCCAGGCTTAAGTCTCAACATTTTCTAACAAAAATGCAAAGATCTATGTTTGAAAGTTTTTGCAGGAATATAATGCTCTGAAAATCTACTTAAGGGAGAAAAGCAATTTGATGTTCTGAAGATCTTAAAGATAATGAATGAAATTCTAAAGATCTGAAGCAAACAAAATTTGATGCTCAGATACGCTGGGCCTCTAAAGAAAATTCAAAGCTTTGATGCTATCCAAAAGGAAGCTCTGAATCATCTTAAGAAAAAGCTCAACTGCATAGTCTCTTCTGAAATGGAAAATACTCATGGAAGCCTTTTATATTAAATTCATCTGGTATTAATTTCAGGGGGAGATTATTAATCTCAGGGGGAGATTATTCTATACAGTCTGATTAGTTTGCATTGCTATATCTGATTGATGTCTCTTTCATCCTTATTATGGATAAAAATTCATATCAATTCTATATGTTTTTGTCATCATCAAAAAGGGGGAGATTGTTAAAACATGAAATGTTCTAATCATATTTTCTAGTTTTGATGATAACATTAGATATGAATTTTGTATAAGACAATGTGGTACTCTAATATATTACGTTTTCCATTTCAGGAAAAGTATAAAAGAGTATGCAACATTTCATCCTTTAGATGCTCTGACCCAGATGTTCTGGATGGCACATCAGAACATGATCTTGAAGACATCAGAAGATGGTCTTGAAGTTTTCAGATCATGACAAGCAAAAGCAAGTTCTGAAGCTCTAAAGGTGTCACGCTCTGAAGAACTTCCAAAGGCTGAAGCGCTGAAGTTCTAACACTACACCAAACGCTGGAAACTCTGATATTCAAAGAGACTTACAAAGTCTGAATCCAGAACAGAAGCAAATGATGAAAAGCTAGAAAGTCTAGTCTGTGTCTGACAAAAGGAACGTTGGAAGTATGGCTACAAAAAGCAAGGTCAGAAATAGCAGTTAATGCAAGGCTCGAGGTAGTTGGCAAAAGTGTGAAACATTAAATGCAACGTTGTACTGTACACGCAAAGCATTAAATGCAGAACTGTTCAATGGTCATATTCTCATGCCTATAAAAGGAAGATGTCAGCAAGGAAAAATGTTAGAAAGCCTACGTTCAATTTTTATATACTCATCATCTGACTCTGAACCTTTCTCACGCTAAAAGCTCAAGAATAAAGAAGCAATCTTCATCTTCAAGCTCACATACTTTTGTATACTTAGTGAGATTTAGAACTTAAGCTTAAGAGAAAAATCACTTGGTGATTACAACTTTATTATAAGCAACATTAATCTCTTGTATTTGATTATATCTTTGTAAACCAAAATTCCTTGAGTGATCAAGTTGTGATCTGTAGACTCAAGAAGACTTAGAGGTTGATCTAAGTGGAGAACCATTGTAATCAATTTTTTGATTAGTGGATTAAATCCTCAGTGGAGGTAAATTACATGTGAGGGTGGACTGGAGGTAGTTTGAGTTCAAACGAACTAGGATAAAAATAATTGTGTTCATTATTTTCACTGCCAAAAAGAAACAACCCTTATTCAATCCCCCCTTTCTAAGTGTTTTTCACTCCTTCAAAAACAACAGCAACGGTCTTTCTCTCCTTGCATTTTTGGCCACGAATCCGAGCCATCACCAAAGATCTTCCTCGTTTCCAAATCTGGGTTCAAAACAACAGCAACGATTTGCAGCATAGATCTTTGTTTTTGTTCAAGCTGAGAGACGGTCGAGAGAGAGGTTGTCATTGTTGTTTACGGCAAAAGAGAGGAAGGAGAAAGAGGTGATGCCTCTATTGTTTCTTTAGGGTTTCATAAACCCATTTTTGTGGTTAGAAAAGGGTGGATCCGGGTTACCGGTCACGGTTCTGATTCTGATGACGGTTTCGTTAGCGGCGAAGACGAAGCTGAGGAGGAGGATTCCAAAGGTGTCGTTTTGGAATCCACCGTTTGAGAGAAAGAAGAAGCGGAGGAGGAGGATTCCAAAGGTGTCGTTTTGGAGAAAGGCGGCGGCGGTGGGGTGGTGAGAAAGATGTTGACGAAGAAGTGAAGGAGGATGAGGCTTTGTGGAGGCTAATGATAAGCCTTTTGAGAGTGTGGATTCTGAATGGGGTGAAGTTGTTGGAGAAGGAATTAATAACGGTTTACAGGAGAAATGGGATGGTGGAACAGGAAGGTTATTGACAGTGGAGTTGAAATCTGAGTAGATTAATAAATTGAATAAATTTTCCCAGTCACCAAACAATTGCTACCGTGGCCAATACTTCAAACACAGTCAGCAAATATGGTAAAAGGGTTAGGTAAATCCAGGATTTATAAATTATAAGGGGCTTTTAATAAATAAAAAACTTTAGGGGGCTTAAGTCAAATCTCGCTATAATGGTAGGGGGCTTAATATATTTAACCCTTTATTTTTTAATTTTTTATTTGGTGGTATTTTAATTTTTTCTAAAAATATTTAATTTTATGCACTAAATAACAACAAATCCAAAAATAGTTAGAATTTTTTCCTAAATTGTACTCTTTCAAATAAAATCTTGCACCCGGTCATAAATCCATCTAGATTCATAATCTTGCTCACCAAAACTTGAATGAAATCTAAATCAATTTTTAATCTCCAAAATCCTGCCAAAAATAGATGGATCACATTTAAATTCTTAACCTAACCTCTCACTAAATAGGTCTCATCTTTCTCCCTTTTTGTTTTATGGGTTAAATATGTTTGTGGTCCCTATAAATATCTCAACTTTCAGTTTTAGTCCCTCTAAAATTTTTCTTCAAAGAATGGTCCTCCTAAAATTTTTCGTCTCTAATTTTGGTCCCTGCCGTCTATTTGCTCTAACGGAAGCTGACGTGGCACGCCATGTGACACGCCACGTCACTTAAATTCAAAAGTAAAAAAATACTTAGATTGAGGGGGTTACAAACCTCCCTAAATCCCTACATTCTCTAGTGCATTTCATCAAACACCTTATGAGCATTCTTAGTTCTGAGTGTTATCATTGTTTCTGAACTCAACAAACTTCAGCCTCGGAGAAAGAAGAACCAAAGGCTCAAACAGAGAAAACCAAGAACGCTTCCAAACCCATAAGCCCTTCTTTTCACCCAACCTACTCGGAGGTTCGATTTAATTTCTATTTAATCATTTATAATTCTTACATTTTGTGTTACAACTTGTAGTTTCTATTGAATCTGAACAGCTTCTGCAGACTTTCCATAGTGATTAGCAATTGTTAATATGGAGATAGGAATATTAGGATGAAGAATAGAATGTGATAATCCTTTGCTATTTTTCAAATTTTCTTGTGAAGCAGCCATGAATGCTCTGAAGCTACTGTAAATAGATCTCTCCTAGTATAATAAGAGAACAAAAAACAAAAATAGTTGGCTCCTAGTTACTACTATATTGCTGTTTTTTTTTTTTTTTTACTTTTTTGGATAATGTGTTTGTTGGCTATTATTTATGTGAGATATTGGATCGAACTCTAGTATGGTCGAAGGGTAGCTTCTTGGTTCGACAGTTCGACAGAGTTAAGCATGAAGTCGAAGGTTGCTCACATGCTGGTGTCGAAGTGTGCATGCTGTAGTCGAAGATGGGTTGAGCATGCAGGTGTCGAAGATGCTAGGGTTGTTAGCATGTTAAATTAGGTTTTAGTTTTAAACCCTAATTTGATAAGTTAGCTTGTTTATTAAGTTGGCTTGTGTAATGGGCCTTGCTGAAAAAGCCCATTAGTTAGTATGTTAGGTTTTATTATAAATAGCATACTAGTCTCTCATCATTGCTAAGCTGCAAATCCTAATTTAGGGTGAGAGAGGTTATTTGTTATTCTTGTAAACTTATAATCTTGTTTGAAGAGAAAGTAAAAGAATAGCAGTTATAACCAATTCTTGTGTTCTTCTTCCTTGTTCTTTATTCTTCCTTGTTTTATACTTTGTTCTTGGCATTGAATTCACAACAAATTGGTGCAGTGAGCGTGGAGAAGTCCAAGTGCTGAAGGTTTCGACTGAAGACAATACTGCTGATATGATCACCAAGACATTGTCGAGTTGCAAGTTTTTCCACTGTATGCAGTTGATAAAGCTGCATGAAGAAAGCTAGTATGTTCCCTTATCGAACTCTAGTATGGTCGAAGGGTAGATTCTTGGTTCGATAGTTTGACAGAGTTAAGCGTGAAGTCGAAGGTTGCTCACATGCTGGTGTCCAAGTGTGCATGCTATAGTCGAAGATGGGTCGAGCATGCAGGTGTCGAAGATGCTAGGGTTGTTAGCATGTTAAATTAGGTTTTAGTGTTTAAACCCTAATTTGTTAAGTTAGCTTGTTTATTAAGTTGGCTTGTGTAATGGGCCTTGCTGAAAAAGCCCATTAGTTAGTATGTTAGGTTTTATTATAAATAGCATACTAGTCTCTCATCATTGCTAAGCTACAAATCCTAATTTAGGGTGAGAGAGGTTATTTGTTATTCTTGTAAACTTGTAATCTTGTTTGAAGAGAAAGTAAAAGAATAGCAGTTATAACCAATTCTTGTGTTCTTCTTCCTTGTTCTTTATTCTTCCTTGTTTTATACTTTGTTCTTGGCATTGAAATTCACAACAATTTGGATAATGTGTTTGCTTGTTCTAAACTTTGATTAGTTTCTGCTAGCCTCTATAAGAAAGATTTGTCATTAGAATAAACGTTACTTATTAAGTATAAAAGCCACCCAAAATGGTAATAAAAATCAATAGTATGAACATTTATAAAATTTCAAAGCTAAACAAACCACATAGTCATTATTGTTTATCATAGCTTTGCTCTAGCAATTTGGATTATCATGGTAAATTAAACTTTATCATGACATGGATAACTTTAACTTTTGAACCCTCCATAATATATTAATATTTAATACTCTTATTCAAGCATCAAATGGAAATTTTAGTGACATTGCAGACACAAAACAAGAGGTTGAACGTAGGGTTTTCTCTAATGACGGCAACCGCGAACCCTTTGTTAGGGTTTATTGACAAGCATGGAAATACAGTCGAAGAAGAAGATCAGAGGGAGCGGAGTACCAAAAAGGCTAAGGAGAAAGGAGTTTTTATGTTTGAGGAAGGAAGCAGTCAAAGAATTGATATGGAAGGATCTGTGCAGAAAGAAGATATGGTGGTGGAGGAAACAAATAATCGTACTATATCTTATAAGGCAATGGTGCTTGGGGGAGAAAGTGGGAGCAGGCTGGATGGAAGAAAGGATGGTGAATGCTGGGATAGTGACGAGACTGCCGATGATGGTGGAAAGGATGACGGGGAGGATGGGATCATAGTGGAAAAACAAGAAGTAGGAGGTTATGAGTGTCCGCTGATCATTCTTTCCAAGGCTGAAGAGAAGAGAATACATAGACCATGGAAACGGGGACTTATTGTTAAGCTACTCGGAAGAAGAATTGGTTACAAGGCCTTGGAAACGAGACTGAAGCAGATGTGGGTGAAGAAAGGCATAATCAATATTATTGATCTTTGTAATGAATATTATCTAGTGACCTTCTCCCATGATCAAGATCATATGAATGCCTTGATGAATGGCCCCTGGTTCATCTATGACCACTATCTTACAGTTAAAGCGTGGAGTCCAGATTTCCACCCGAGATGTGATACGATCAAATCGGTAGCGGTTTGGGTGCGGATTGCGGAACTTCCAATTGAATATCACGATGGAAGAGTTTTACACCATATTGGAGATAATATAGGTAAAACTATCAAAGTGGATAAGAATACCGGAATGCATGAGAGGGGGAAATATGCAAGAATATGTGTTGAGGTAGATCTTACAAAGCCTCTAGTTGCTATGTTTATGATTAAAGAGAGGAAATATAATGTTGAGTATGAAGGATTACATTTACTATGTACCTTATGTGGGAGATTTGGGCACTATGTTGAAGGCTGTCCGGAAAATTTTAAGGAAGGGGTGAGGAACAGTGTGGTTGGAGATGGTAGAAAGGAGAGGGATGAAGTTATGGGGGGAGGGCTGATTGGTGAAAGTACAAAAGACCCATGGATGGTAGTACAGAAGCAGAGGAAGAATAGAAGAGGCAAAGAGAAAGAAGGTAACATGGTGGCTGGAGGGGAGAGAAAACACCCGGTAGCTAGTAATGGACCTATGCAGAAAAACGGCTCACGATTTTCTGCCTTAATGCAGGAAAATTTGGAACATCTAGACAAGGAGAATGAGACGGAAACCAATGATATGGATCATACCATGCAACGTTTGCATGATAGCGACGTGGCAGTTGAGGAGGATATTAGAGTTATTAGCAATCAGAATCACGTAGAGGACATGAAGAATAGGGGCAAGGGATTTGGAACTCATCTAGCTGGCAGAAGTGTAAATGAGACTTTGTCTGAGTCTCTTAAAAGCTTGGAGGTCAATAGTGGGGAGCATGACGGCATAAAACATATCAATATTAGTTCCACTAGTGCACACGTAAATCGAGGAAAACGGAAAGAGAAAAAAGATACGAAGACAAAACAGTTGGCTACAAGAGGAGGTATTTCATTCGAGGAAAAGAGTGGTGGGGATCTGGAAAAAAGAATGAGTAGTATATGGGATAAGAAGCATAGTGGGACCCATGAGAAGAGAGAACAAACTGAATTATTCTCAATTAAAGGAGGGGAGAGGAATTACAATAATATTGTCCATAAAGGTAACTTTGAAACTTTCTCCCATGCAAGTTCCAAAGAGACTATGAGCAAGCAGGAAAAAGAGATAGATGGGGCCCCAAAGTTTATTTTTTAGCGAACCAAGCCACCTGATATTAACGTAGAAAATGGTAGTGATCAATTTGGCCAGAAAGGGATACATGCTGTTAACAAAAATCTAGAGGACCTAGATAATGTGGAAGTGGTTGGTTGTTCTATAAACATGGAGCATGAAGATAGTAATGAGTTTGGGCAGGATATTATTTCTTGACTCAGTCTTAATTCTGTCAGGTTACTATTTTCTCAAATTTGGATATGATGAATGCAAATAATAATATTTTGGTGCGGAATTGTCGTGGTGCTGCTAGCAAATCCTTTTATAGATATAGTAAACACTATATTGATGCATACAACCCAGATGTTTTCGTTATTCTAGAGACGCGAAGTGATCCAAACTTATTAGCTAAACCTTTAAAAAGTTTGGGATTTGATAATAATGTTTGCATGGAGAATAATGGCTTTGCGGGAGGTATTTGTGTGGCGTGGAAGACTAACCGTGTGGCCATTAATATGTTGCATAAGGAGTCTCAATTTATACATAGTAGCATTAAAGACAGTAGTGGGGGAGAATGTTTGTTCACAGCCATTTATGCTAGCCCATATTATACTAAAAGAAAGGAATTGTGGGAAGCTATTAATAAGCTGGCGGAGAATGTTAACGTACATTGGTTGCTTGCAGGAGACTTTAATGAGATAGTGTTAAGCTCTGAAAAAAAGGTGGTGCGTTAGCCTCTGCTAGGAGGTGTAAAGAGTTTAGAGATAGAATTAATGACTGCAGACTTCTTCATGTAGAAACGGCTGGTCCTAAGTTTACGTGGAGAGGCCCGGTGTATCATGGAGGACAAAGAATATATGAAAGACTTGATAGATTTTTGTGAAACGAAGAGTGGAAGTTTGAGTATCCTGACGCCCATGCAAAGGTCCTGACCAGAGTGGAATTTTCTGATCACCATCCTATTTTAATCAACCCGAAGCCGCATATGGAGTACAGGATGCCTCGAGCTTTTCGTTTCGAAAGTGCGTGGCTGTTAAATTCTGACTATAATAATATGCTGAAAAATGTGTGGAGGAATGGTAAGGAAGTTGGAGAGAAACTCATGAATGTTAAAGATGAGATTCAAAAGTGGAAAATTCATACTTTAGATCATGTAATAAATATGAAGAAAAAGCTTATGGCTAGACTGACAGGGACTCAAAATTGCCTTCAGAGGAGACATAATACTAGGGGTATGATTATGCTGGAGAAGAAGCTGCAAGTGGATCTTAGTAATATTCTGAAGCAAGAGGAATTAATGTGGTTTCAACGATCTTGTACTCAATGGCTGGTGGACGGAGATAGGAACACAAAATACTATCACTTGACATCAGTGAATAGAAGAAGAAGAAACAAGATAATTATGTTGAAGGATAAGAATGGGACTTGGGTGGAGAATCACAGTCAGTTACATGATATGGTAACTGAGTTCTATAAGGATCTTTTTGCTCACAAGTATAATTGGGAGGAGAAGGAAAACACAGTGATTAAATTCCCTAGTATCCCGGTGGAAGATCTTGGTAGACTTGAAGAGGAGGTTACAAATGAGGAAATCTGTAAAGTTGTGTTCGCTATGAAGCCCTGGAAAGCCCCTGGGCCTGATGGGTATCCTGCTGGCTTCTATCAGCGATCTTGGGATGTTGTTGGCACAGCTGTGTGTGACTTTATCAAAGAGGTGTGGCAGAATCCTTCTCGTATCAGTGAAGTCAATCAAACGGATATCTGTTTGATCCCGAAGGTGGAGAACCCGCAAACCGTTAGCCAGTTCCGCCCTATTTCCTTGTGTAACTCTATATATAAAATCATGAGCAAAGTAGTAGTGGAGAGAATGAAGCACATTATGGAAAAGTTAGTGTCACCCTTCCAAACAGGTTTTGTGCCAAGAAGGTCTATTCATGAGAACATTATCATTGCTAAAGAAGTGATGAATATCCTTCACAAAAAGAGAGGCAAAAAAGGTTTCTTTGCCATCAAGTTGGATCTCTCTAAAGCATATGACAAGTTGGATTGGGAGTTTATTTGGAAAGTAATTAGTGAGATTGGCTTACCTCCGACAATGTTGAATATTATCATGCAGTCTATTACGAGTGTTGAAACAAATGTTAATTGGCATGGTGCAAAAGGAAATTACTTTCGCCCCCAACGTGGCATTCGGCAAGGAGACCCTATTTCTCCATATATCTTTGTGCTTTGTATGGACAAGCTTACACATTTGATTGAGAATGAGATAAGGGAGAAGAACTGGCGGGCTATTCAAATGGGGAGGCATGGTCCTCATATCTCTCATCTTATGTTTGTGAATGATGTTCTTTTGTTTGGTGAAGCTACGGAGGCGCAAATGGTTGGTGTTATGGAGATCCTTAAAAGATTCTGTAATATGTCCGGGCATGAGATTAGTCATGAGAAGTCTAGTATAATGTATTCCACGAATGTGTCTAGGAGCATGCGAAATAAGCTAACGAAGATTGCAAATTTTCGGGAGACTAGTAGTTTTGGGAAGTACCTTGGCGTGCCGTTAAGTGGGAAACAGTTAAAGAGAAGTGACTTTCAGTATATTCTGGAGCAGGCGGAAGGCAGACTGACTAGTTGGAAATCTAACGTTTTATCTTTTGCAGGTAGAGTCACTTTGACGAAATCAGTTAGAGAAGCGATCCCGACGTATGCTATGATGACAAATATGCTCCCTATCTCTTGTATAAAGGACATCCAAAGAGCGCAGCGCAATTTCATCTGGGGGGACACTAGAACAACGAAGAAGATTCATGCGGTGAATTGGGATATGATTACGCAACCGAAAGGAGTTGGAGGTCTTGGTTTGAGGAAGCTAAAAGATATGAATAAAGCTTGTTTTATGAAGCTTATTTGGAGCCTTTTGAATAACTCTCAAGAGCTATGGTGCAGAGTTTTGAAAGGTTTGTACGTTGAAAAGGAGAATCAACTAGCGTGTAAATATAATACCAAGGACTCTAGCCTTTGGAGGGCTTTGTATAACTTGATGCCGTATATTAGATGGACGGGAGTGTGGAGCATTGGGACGGGTGAAAAGATAGATGCGTGGGAGGATTGTTGGATCGCTCCTGGGCTGTGCATCGCTGATGTTGTTACCAATATTCCTGAAGCTTTGCATGGCTATCGGGTTCAGCAGCTGACGAGGGATGATGGGGAATGGAATTGGAGTATTTTTCAAGAGTGGCTGCCAGTGGATATTAGGTACAGGATTATGGCCATTATTCCGCCGAATCATAATGGAGATGAAGATAAGTTTTTTCTGGCTGGTACTGGAGATGGAATGTACTCTGTTAAAGCCATGTACCAGGCCCTTACGGAAGAACACAGCGGAACGGAGAATAGACACTGGGACTGTATTTGGAAGTTGAAAGTCCCGGAAAGATTGAGATGTTTTCTTTGGTTGGTCTATCATGGTAAATTAATGACCAACATTAATAAAAGCAAGAGAGGTTTAGGTTCGGCTAATTGCAATATTTGCGGCCATGTCAATGAAGATAGTATGCATGCTTTGAGAGATTGTTGGAAAGCTAGGAAAGTTTGGAGTTTTTTGAGGCCCACTGACTACTATGGTAACTTTTACATGCAGCAGGATTTTTTAGTTTGGTTTGAGAGTAACATTAAGAGTAGTCATAAGAAGGAGCAATCGTGGAATCAAATATTTGCCACTAGTTGTTATTTTATTTGGATGTGGCGTAATGCTAAGGTTCATGGCGGTGATGGGGGGCGCCCTTTCGATTCTGGAAACTTTATTATGCAGAAGGTTTTAGAGTATGATAAAGCCATCAAGGTGGTGCAGTGTGGCGTTGCTAATTTGAATCATTATGTAGCTATGCCTAAAGAGCGGAATACATCTTGCCCTCCTCGCATGAATTGGGTTAAGATGAACTCGGATGGTGCGTGCAAAAATAATAATATTGCAGGTTGTGGAGGATTACTTAGAAATCACCTTGGTGGTTGGTTGGGTGGTTTCTCAAAGAATTTGGGATCTTGTACTCCTTTTATGGCTGAGCTATGGGGAGTTTTTGAAGGTTTAAAACTTTCAATTGCGCTCGGTTACTTTAAAGTAGAGATTAATGTCGACTCTGATATGGTGGTTCAAGCGATTAATAGTGGCAGTTCGAAGCATATTGGTAGTGTGGTGATGCTTGAGAAGATTAAAACTCTTATGGCTAAACTTGATGATGTTCTAATTGCTCACTCGGTTAGAGAAATGAACAAGTGTGCTGACATTCTAGCTTCTGTGGGATGTAATGGTGATTCGGAGATTTTGTTTTATCCTTCGCCTCCAGTTTGTATCTCTGGTTTTCTAGCTGAGGATGCTCATGGGGTGTCCTCTGCTAGTTGTTTCCCTCCTTAGTTTTTCTTCCTCGGGCCTTTGGCCCTCCTTGTAATCAAAAAAAAAAAAACAAGAGGTTGATTTTGCGTGCTTTAATTGCAGACTCATTAAAGCTCTTTTTCACTAAGCATATTCAATTTTCACAAGTCATGATTCTGATTTTATATGTACTTGAAAGCATGTTTATGTATTGTGTTTTTTCAAAAATATGATGCAAGTGTGTAGATGAATTCAATGGCTTAAATTTTAGAAGACATGTCTACTTAGTGTGCAAATGAATTGAAATACTAAGAAGAATCATTTGATGAAAATATTGAGATTGAGAAAATTTTTTATTTGGCTGGGAATTGGTGCTTTTAAATTATTGTTTTAAAGTTATTTACAGGGGGTTTAAAACCCTCGCAATCTGTCTTTTTTTTTTTTTTGGTTTTGACTTTATCTGACGTGGCGTCATATGTGGCGTGCCACGTAAGTCTCCGTTAGTGCAATCTAACGAGAGGATCAAAAATCGTGACGGAAAATTTTGGCAAGATCGAAGTTCGACGAAAATTTTTGTAGGGACTAAAATTAAAGGGTGCCTTATTTATAAGGACTAGAAACTTATTTAACCCTTGTTTTATTTTGCTTTTTATTACTAAATCATAAAAAATTCAAAAAATGTATTTCTGTCTTAATTTTTATATTTATTAGTTAATCAATTTTTAAAATATTATTATTTTTTACTTGTTTTTCCATTTTATTTATTAAAATATCCAAAAAAACATTAAAAAAACATTTGAAGATATTTTGTTCCGTATTTATTTTAGGATGACATTCTTGACTTTAAGAAGGAAATCAGTATAATTGATTAAATATGGTCATAAATCTCAAATTAAATCAATTTATTTTTGGGTTTTTTATTTTAATTAATTATGACCAATTTGATTTTTATGCATTTTTTAGATCTCTTAACTTAATTTCCCCATCTATAAATAGCATAAATTTTATCCACTTTGTGGGGCTAACAATTTCCACCAAACTTTTTTCACATATACAATTTTCACAGTGTCAATTTTTCACTAACCCTCTTTCTTCCCTTTCAATTAGTAACATTTTTTTACGCACAAAAGAAGTACATATTCACCATTCACCACTATCAACTCACACACTTTTTATCAACAATTTCTCCCAATTTTATACGTACAAATTTTCCGTCAATAATTTCATAACAATTTTTCACACTATTCACATACACAATTTCTACACATGTTTTTTTTTTTTAGCCATATGATGGTACCTGATAGCCATTTTTTCTTCTTTTTCCACATCAATTAAAATGATTGTCACGGCTAATTTCTAACAATTATTCCTCACTTTTCACCTCTTTACAAGTAGGCCACTCCTCTTCCATTTTAATTTTTCTTATTTGTATGAGAGGAGAAGAAAAAACTGCAGAAGAAGAAGAAAGAAGAATAATAGTTTAAGCATTTTTATTTTGATCGTGTAACTATTTGGGTTGTTTTAATTTCTTTATTTTTCTTACTTAATTAAATGTTACGTGACGACCATTGTTTGGGTGTGGAAAAATTAAAATTAATATTGATGGTTGTAATTGTAATTATAATGAGAAGGAGGTGAGAGGAGTGGCCCATTGGCCCCCACATGACTGACTCCATTTTATTTTTTATTGTTTTTTTATAATTAATGTTAGGATTAGGGGTTTTTGAGTGATTTGGGCTTTTTGGACCCTTATTGTCACTCTCTCTCTATTTACTAATTCACACCCTTATCCTTACTAACTTACACCTTCTTCTAACTTTTTGTAATTTTAATTGTTTATTTATTTAGAATATCAAATACTAAAGACATCAAAAAGAAAAAAAAAAGATTTTTTTTCTTTACTTTTAGCTAATTTAGTAAATTTATTCATTTTATTACACTAATTTTAATTATTTAGTTTTTAGTAGACAAATACAATCTTTTGTTTGAATCAATTCAATTTTCTTAACCTTACTGAGCTAATTTAGGTTGGTCTCTTTGTTTTATTAACCTCATTTAGTTTAGATTATCCAATTAAATTGATTTTAGTTCAACTAATTTTAATTAGATCCGTTAGTTTATTTAGGATCTTGTTAATTAGGTTAATCTTATTTTTTGGTTATAAAAAATACATAAAAAATCATTTTCTTTTTTAATTTTATTAAATTTATATTAAAAGCACAAAAACACTCTTTTTATTCTAGTTAGTTTAGCCTTTCAAATTAATAAATCAAAAACACCAAAAATAATGTAAATAATTATTTCTTGTAAATAATGTAAATTCTTTTGTTCCTCTTATAGATAAATTTCTCTTTACAGACCACTAACAAAAAAAAAACTTTTTTTCTCTTTTACCTTTTTGTAAATATTTATGTAAATAAATAATTAAAAGCAAGACATAATAATCACGCAAACATTAGCAAACACACCTACTCTAGAACTAGAGAAGGTTCCTCTTGAGTACAAGGAAGGTGAAGAGTGCCTAACACCTTCCCCTCACTTAACCGACTCCCGAATTTAATTTTAGGTTGTGATGACCGTGTTATCCTTATCTATAGGGTTTATTATTATTTCCCATATTCATTAGGAATAAATAAAAGATGGTGACGAATCTATGTATTTTTCCAGCCGCAACAATTGGACACTCTTTTGGGGAACTATCCCTAAAGCGAGTCACACCTACTCTCTAGTTCTAGGTTTGTATGTTTGGTGTGTATTTTTTTTGTTTTATTTCCTTTTATTTATTTATTCATTTATTTTTCTGCTTTAACATATATATATATATATATATATATATATATATATATATATATATATATATATATATATATATATATATATATATATATATATATATTTTGGGAATTTGGTGTGGGGCCTTATAACCGAGTTCTAGAAAAACCTTAGAAATAAGGGGTTGTTTAGTAGTGGCCAAGGGGATTTGCATCCCAATGAGTTTTCTACAAATAACCCTGCTCATAGTAGGTCGGTTCAAAACACCTGTCATAAGTTGGCTAGCCCTTCTTTAGGATAAACTTTGGACTTGATCAATGATTCTGAGGACCTCTCATAGAACACGAACGTTAAGACTTTGTGAACTACAAGATTAATGTCTTACAAGGTTTATACGAAGTCTCCGCCTAAGGGAGACCCTTTGAGATTTTATCATGAATTGGCCAACCTAAATCTCATGAAGAAATCTCATTTGAGGCCTATGAAATTGGGTGTTTGTTCCTAATGCCTACAAAAAATCCTTATATATCACCTTGTAAGAGGGTTGGGTAGAAAACATAGAATTATATTGCATAAGAACTCCCTTAAGTAGGGTTCACTATTCGTAAACTCATATGATACTACCCTCTAGTTTTAGGGTTTGTATGTTTATTTGAATATTTTTTTTTATTCCTTACCTTTTATTGTTATTCATATGATTTATTCATATCTTATATATATATATATATATATATATATATATATATATATATATATATATATATATATTAATTGGGTGGGAATTGTCCTTGTGTGAAGTTATAATCCGAGTTTAAAGAAAAAACATAGGACACAAACGGTAGTCATATCATATTAATCTGGGTAGATATCCACCTTATTGATTAATATGAAGACTCCACTCCGAGTAGGAAATTTTAGATCTGTCTTCACGGTGGGGGTCCGCCCCTCTTGTGCGGATAAGTTGAATATGGTCTGTGACCTTGGGAACCATTATTTGGAACACTTCTCACCTATGGTGGCCTTATATCCCACAAGGGTCAATATTAAGGTCCCACCTAGATAAGGCTTATACCAAAGGGTCAATTTGGTAGGGCCAACCCCTAATCATGGTGAAATTCTGAATACGGTATATGACTCTGGGATCCCTTATCCAAAAATCCTAAAGCCTACATGTGAAGGGATTAAGTAGTAACATCTTAGAACTAACATGTCATAAGGAGCCTTCCTGAATAAGATGGTCTTATCCTTAAACCCGTAAGAGTTTCCATTTGTCTATCATCCCTAAACCTGCAAGGGTTTCATTTTGTCTGTCACAATCCCCCAACCCTTAGGGGCTTCTTATTTTTGTCACAATCCTTGCGGGTTGGGGGATTGTGACAAACAAAAGGAAGCCCTTGACAAGGAAACCTAAAGTCATTCGCCCCACCTTGACAAGGACAAGAACTTCAAGAAGCTCTCCTAAAGTCAGTGGATAACCAAGAAGCTCACTACTAGGATCATTAGGCTTTATCAATTGTAATTTATTTGTTGTTAAGTTTTGTATTTGATTCTTAAGATGTACTATTTTTATTAGTAATTTCAACAAAATGAACATCCATGTTTTTAAAATTAATCCATTTGTATCCACTCTTTCATTTACCATTCACTTATCATCAAACATTTTTTTAATTTCACTTTTCACCTTTAACAAACTTTGAGGGAGAATGATATAAATAAAATAAATGAATTTGTTGAAGTATGCTTTTAATAGTAAGACTTGGCTGACGATGTAAGGCATTGTTTCACTTCCTAAACACTGGAGAAATAAGGAGATAATCCATAGTCAACCCTTTCGGGCCTGAAGTTGGTGTTCTTTCTATTTATAAAAAAACCCTTATTCTTAACTAGTGGCTAGTAGATTTCAATTAATTAGATGATGAATCCTAATGCAAGAGAATCATCCCATCTAATCATGACATCCAAGAGGTTAAGCACATCCTCCTCTTCGCGCACATCATCCAACACAGCACCAATGAAGTAGTTAGGATAAAACTCACAATAATTAACATGGCAATCATAATCTACCTGAATCAATAGAAAAATCTCAAGAATTATTCTAAAAAAAGCCCTCTAAGTCAAAGAAAAATGAAGAAATAAAAAATATTGAAAAAAGTTGACTTAGGCAAAAGTTAGGGCATCCTGATGGACCGCGAATTCAAAAGAATCGGTCCAGGCAAAAATAGGGATTTAAAAACAAAAAATAAAAAATGGAAACAAGCTTAGAAGATAACTGCTACCTCAAGATTTTCATTAGTGCTTGAACTGTTACATCTTCCTCCATCATCATAACTACCAAGTTTCTCTTGTAGATTGAATGCATCCGCTGAATTAAATGAATTAGGACCGAAGAACATCAAGAAGAATGGGGTGGGTTAAAATTGAAATTTCGAGCCTTATACACTTTATTTCTTAAACCATGAATTATACCATATTACAACCCTTAAAAGACCTAATTAAAGCTAGGTTCACTATGAAAGCATACTCAACAAAAGTGACTCCTAATGTTTGTTAATTCATCGCTAACCACATCTTCATCTTCATACGTACTCATCCATTCTACCATAACTATCTTTCTATAATAATTCTAGATTTCAAAATTTGCATGAACAATGCGCCAGAATTACTTTTTAAAAGGAACAACTATATGCTCAAATCAATACTTAGCATCGAGGAAGTTTCAACAAAGGTCTAATTAAGAGCCAATCATTTCAAGACTGCTCCTAACTAGGGGAAAATCAATCAAGGGATCCTGCGCTACAGAAGAGAAGATACGTATAATCATGGGCATATCATTTGAAGTTCCTACTGATTAGGGGCAAAAACATTCCAAGAATGGGCCCACCTAGGTCTAAACTATCCAAAGCTCTATCAATATGGGGCAGATCGTTGCAAGGTTCGATCAAAAGAAACTACTTCAAAAAAGGGTTTATTAGGGGCAAATTATTCAAAGAATCCTTTAATTAGGGGCGTAGTGCCTCAAAGTTCAATTAGTGGGGCAGTCCTTATCAAAGTGATATCACATCATTGCAGGATCGAAGTTGCTTCTTAGGAAACTCCTTCAGACCCTAATGATTTGGGGTATACTTTGCAAGATTCAAACATTAGGGAAATTCATATCGAGGTCATATCACTACGTGGTGGTGTCCAAGTTCCTCCTCAGGAAACTCTTTCAAAGACCCTACCAACAAGACTGGAGCAAGATAGGCTACAGAGGGTCAAGTCATCTTCATACTTTTAAGTTGCAAGCGCTGTCCTTCATTAGCAACTCCCAATTTCTAAATGAGTATCACAAATTCATTATGGCATAATACCCTACCATCTATTGAAAAGAAACCTTGTTACATAATTGACTTATCTAAAACTAAACCTTCCACGACCCACTACAAGGGCCCTTATCGGACAATCAAGTTATTTCATATATCATCATCATGCATTAACCATATCGTTGCGCTATAGCGTCAAGCCATACATATTATCTCATTCATCAAATATATACTCATAGTATGAATCCTACACTAAAAAGCCCAATTTGCATT
The DNA here is from genome assembly GCF_029867415.1 of Vicia villosa. Lineage (NCBI taxonomy): Eukaryota > Viridiplantae > Streptophyta > Magnoliopsida > Fabales > Fabaceae > Vicia > Vicia villosa. Next base: position 99,937,710 of record NC_081185.1, on the reverse strand, counting down.
GGCACTTTAAAACCCAACATCACTTGGCAATTAAAACCTGATCATTTCAAAACCACTTCCCATCTGGCACATTATCTTTTTCACTAGTTCCTGTGTGGTAGTCAATTTATCTAAAAATTAACTCAAATCTAGTTCTCGTCTGAAAGTTGAGTTTCCAAATCCAGTTCTCGTCTAGTAGTTAGTTCTCGTCTGACATTTAAATCAAATCCAGGTCTCACCTGGAAGTAGAGTTTCCAAATCCAGTTCCCGTCCGGTATTCAGTTCTCATCTAACAAGTAAATCATATCTAGTTCTTGTTTGGAGGTTGTGTTTCTAATACCAGTTCACGTTTGATAACCTTTCTTTTTCACCAATTCCCGTCCAGTATCCTACCGTAAAGTTAGTTCCCGTCTGACAATTGAATCAAAACTAATTCTCATATGGTAGTTTTCCAGTTCCTATCTGGAAGCTAATTTTCAAACCCTAATTTTCATCTGGTAGTCAGCAGTTCAACTTTGAATAATCATTACAATCATACCATAACTCATTGTCATGCATTTATCATGTTACTTCACTTAAGCATATCATGCGATATATCATGCACAAAGTATATCATACATATCATAAGCAAGAATCTATTTACCTCTCGTAGAAGTCAAATATTCAACAACCTCTTCCCCCGAGGAATCCTTCAAGGAACTTTCCCCAGCATTAGATCATTCTAAGTATTCACACTAAAGTGAGCTTATATCCAAAGTGAGCTTATATCAGCAAGTAAGCATACTAATTTCCTCAACATAGGATCACACTAATTCAATCGTAAGCAGTCTTACGCATCCCCAAACAAGTCTATCTCAATAAGTAGGCACGTCAACTTTCCCCAATAAGTAATTTCCCCGTAGAGTCAAATTTGAAAGATGCTGCCCACAATCTCTTTCATGTTTACCTTATGTTAGATCCATGGATTTAGGATGTGCATAATTTTGCTAAAACATGGTTATTGAAGGATGTTAACCAAGACGTCATAACATCTTGGTATACTGATACAACTGAGTATGAGTTTACAATGAAAACGAGATGTCTTAACAGATGTCGTGACATTCTATACCAGAACATCAATATAGGATGTCTTAAATATTAAGATATTTGATTTGATTTTGTGATATTTCTTTTGGATGTATCTCAATGATTTATGCAAGTCAAGAAAATTTAATCTGGAACAAGTGAGTCAAATCTCAAACAAAATTAAAGTTTCTAAAATTGGATGTGTAATACGGTGAACTGACTTTATTCGAAATGTACGGCAAGCAAGAGTCGCCACCGACTTTTATTTTATCCAAATTAAATAGAAAGTCTAAAAGAACAGGAAAAACCTTTTAAAAGAAAACTGAGTTCGGGGGGTAATTTATACAAAGGGAAGGTGTAAGGCACCCTTTGCATCCATGGTTTTCCATGGGCTCTTAATTGCTTTGCTCTTTAGTTTTGAAACCAAAAGTTTAGAAATGTAGAAGAAGAAGATAAGGACTTTAGCTCGTAAATGAGCGTAGCCTTATTGGAGTTTTTTGAGAAAAAAGGTAGAAAAGGGAATTTTAAAACAGAGCATGCAATTAAAGGCAAATTACCTGGTTAGATGAAAAATGTTCTTTAAGCCTTTCAGGGCTATCCATACCATAGGAGGGTAGGGAAGTCCTTTTATTTGGAGGTTAAAGGGTCGTCGAATCATCGTTCACCATAAGACTGTCCCTGCCATAGAGGGGCAGATAGTCTAAGGGAAGGATCAGAATAGCCATTGTTAGGCAACCAGAGGATACCTCAGCACTTCGTAGGCAACTTCGAGGGACGAGATCATATTAGCGAATCGAAGGCAGCATCATTGGGACTTATGATCTTAAGAGTGAACCGGGGGCAACATTGCTGAGGTATCCTCGTATTCGAGGGACTTGGCTATCCTGCACTGAAAAACACAAGGCAACAAGGCAACAGGCAACAGGCAACAGGCAACAAGAGAGGTTACCCCAAAAGGTGCGTGGGTGCAACAATCACGTGACCAGATTCAGTTATATTATCTTGTAATTAGGTGATTCTAGATTCAATTCGAGGTTATCACTCCCTAGAATTACTAACCATGCATTTATATAAACAGTGTTAAGTGCCTTCAAGGCCAAGCAATACAAACCAGGAACAGTTACATAATAAGTCATGGGGATGGGGGAGAAAAAGCAATAAGAACAGAAACCTCAACAGAGTAAATAGGTTTGACATAAGTAATAATTAAAAGAAGAAATAAAAAAGTGAATTTTTAGGATTACCGAACATTCGAGCTTTGACCGGTTGGCTAACCCTGAAAATTGGAAAAGGAAAATTAAACAACAAAGGGTGAGTGTAGGAGGAGTTCATTAACATTTGAAAGTAAACCCTAATTTATATTTTATAAGGCAAAAATAAATAATATTTAAAATAATAATTAAGTAGGGACTTAGCTTTTTGACCTGGTGCTAACCCTAAAAAAACTGCGCAAGGAAAACATTTTCAGTGTAGGCACGATCTTCGTAAACCCTGATTAGGGTAAGAATTAATATGATTAACAGAATAAATAAAATCAATTTAATTAATTATTGGTTTTTCAACCTAATTAATTAAATCGGTGAAAATAAAGTTTCGATTAAATATCTAACCCTAATATTTATTTTTTACCAATCAATAAGAATTAATAAAGATTAAACAGATAGTTCAAACAAATTAAATTAATTTAAACAATTAAAATAAGATTATTTAATGATAATAATAAAAAATAAAATAAAATAAATATATTTTTTATTATGTTTCGGAAAAAAAGAGAAACTAAAAAGAAAAAAAAGGTTTTCTAAAAGAAATTTTAATAAATAATATAAAATAAAACATGTTATGTAATTAGAAAGAAAAAAAATTGAAAAAAACTTAGCTGGATCCAGTGTGGTGCTCGCTGAAGGTGTATGGTGCATACGCGCTTCCAGATGCGTTGGATGGAGATGGAGAATGATCCAATGGCTATGGGCTAAGGACCCGTGGTACCAAGGTGAACCATGATGCACTGAATCCCAGGGCCATCCATCCGCGCGCGCGCCCTTTTATGGTTTGAATGGGCCAATGAGAGACGAACACGTCTCCATCGTCTTCACAGAATTTTCAGAATACACCTATTACAGCGCTTTTTGCAGAAACGCCATGAAAGGATCCTTTCTTTTACACCTGCAAATAACGAATACATACAAATGGCCATAGAAATTTTTCGCGATAGTGCCATTGAGTTCGTAGGACTCCCACGCGTCCCATTGTGGCCTTAATTTGGTCAACAAATACCTGTAGCAGAAAGCCCTAAAACGGAACTAAAAACCCTAACAATGGCAGATTCTTCATTCGTGCATATAATGGCAATTAAACATCCAGAATTATTCACAACGCTACTACAAGCACAAATATATGAAAATAATCCATTTATGATGCGTGAAACATTGTAATCGAACAAATCTAAAGTGGCGCAAACCTGGGCTTGAAGGAGATGATTCCGGACGTATGAAGGCTTGAGGATGATCCAAACAGCTTTAGTGAGTACCAGGGAACACATTAGGATCAATGAGAGCTCTTGAATCGGCCTGCAACTCTGAATTCAAACTTGAAATTTCTTGGAATTTTTAGGACTCGGTTTAGGGTTCTCACTTGCAGAAATTCTCTAACCCTTGCATCTAGTATTGTTATGTATATATAGGAGAGTGAATTAGATTATTAATCTCAGGGGGAGATTATTCTATACACTCTGATTAGTTTGCATTGCTATATCTGATTGCCGTCTCTTTCATCCTTATTCTGGATACAAATTCATATCAATTCTATATGTTTTTGTCATCATCAAAAAGGGGGAGATTGTTAAAACATGAAATGTTCTGATCATATTTTCTAGTTTTGAAGATAACATTAGATATGAATTTTGTATAAGACAATGTGGTAATCTAATATATTACGTTTTCCATTTCAAGAAAAGTATAAAAGAGTATGCAACATTTCATCCTTTAGATGCTCTGACCCAGATGTTCTGCATGGCCACATCAGAACATGATCTTGAAGACATCAGAAGATGGTCTTGAAGTTTTCAGATCATGACAAGCAGAAGCAAGTTCTGAAGCTCTAAAGGTATCACGTTCTGAAGAACTTCCAAAGGCTGGAGTGCTGAAGTTCTAACACTACACCAAACGCTGGAAACTCTGATATTCAAAGAGACTTGCAAAGTCTGAATCCAGAACAGAAGCAAATGATGAAAAGATAGAAAGTCTAGTCCGTGTCTGACAAAAGGAACGTTGGAAGTATGGCTACAAAAAGTAAAGTCAGAAATAGCAGTTAATGCAAGGCTCGAGGTAGTTGGCAAAAGTGCGAAACATTAAATGCAACGTTGTACTGTACACGCAAAGCATTAAATGCAGAACTGTTCAACGGTCATATTCTCATGCCTATAAAAGGAAGATGTCAGCAAGGAAAAATGTTAGAAAGCCTACGTTCAATTTTTATATACTCATTATCTGACTCTGAACCTTTCTCACGCTAAAAGCTCAAGAATAAAGAAGCAATCTTCATCTTCAAGCTCACATACTTTTGTATACTTAGTGAGATTTAGAACTTAAGCTTAAGAGAAAAATCACTTGTGATTATAGCTTTATTAGAAGCAACATTAATCTCTTGTATTTGATTATATCTTTGTAAACCAAAATTCCTTGAGTGATCAAGTTGTGATCTGTAGACTCAAGAAGACTTAGAGGTTGATCTAAGTGGAGAACCATTGTAATCAATTTTTTGATTAGTGGATTAAATCCTCAGTGGAGGTAAACCACATGTGAGGGTGGGCTGGAGGTAGTTTGAGTTCAAATGAACTAGGATAAAAATAATTGTGTCCATTATTTTCACTGCTAAAAAGAAACAACCATTATTCAACCCCCCCTTTCTAAGTGTTTTTCACTCCTTCAAAAACAACAGCAACAATCTTTCTCTCCTTGCATTTTTTGCCACGAATCCGAGCCATCACCAAAGATCTTCCTTGTTTCGAAATCTGGGTTCAAAACAACAGCAACGATTTGCAGCATAGATCTTTGTTTTTGTTCAAGCTGAGAGACGGCCGAGAGAGAGGTTGTCATTGTTGTTTACGGCAAAAGAGAGGAAGGAGAAAGAGGCGATGCCTCTATTGTTTCTTTAGGGTTTCATAAACCCAGTTTTGTGGTTAGAAAATGGCGGATCCGGGTTACCGGTCACGGCTCTGATTCCGATGACGGTTTCGTTAGCGGCGAAGACGAAGCTGAGCCTTCCACGCCCATTCTTATTTACGATTCCAAATCCACCGTTTGAGAGAAAGAAGAAGAGGAGGAGGAGGATTCGCAAGGTGTCGTTTTGGAGAAAGGCGGCGGCGGTGGTGGTGAGAAAGATGTTGACGAAGAAGTGAAGGAGGATGAGGCTTTTGTGGAGGCTAATGATAAGCGCTTTGAGAGTGTGGATTCTGAAAGGGGTGAAGTTGTTGGAGAAGGAATTAATAACGGTTTAAAGGAGAAATGGGATGGTGGAACATGAAGGTTATTGACAGTGGAGTTGAAATTGGAGTAGATTAATAAATTGAATAAATCGTCCCAGTCACCAAACAATTGTCACCGTGGCCAATACTTCAACCACAGTCAGCAAATGTGGTAAAAGGGTTAGGTAAATCCAGGATTTATAAATTATAAGGGGCTTTTAATAAATAAAAAACTTTAGGGGGCTTAAATCAAATCTCGCTATAATGGCATGGGGCTTAATATATTTAACCCTTTATTTTTTTCAATTTTTTATTTGGTGGTATTTTAATTTTTTCTAAAAATATTTAATTTTATGCACTAAATAACAACAAATCCAAAAATAGTTAGAATTTTTTCCTAAATTGTACTCTTTCAAATCAAATCTTGCACCCGGTCATAAATCCATCTAGATTCATAATCTTGCTCACCAAAATTTGAATGAAATCTAAATCAATTTTTAATCTCCAAAATCCTGCCAAAAATAGATGGATCACATTTAAATTCTTAACCTAACCTCTCACTAAATAGGTCTCATCTTTCTCCCTTTTTGTTTTATTTTGCTTTTTATTACTAAATCATAAAAAATTCAAAAAATGTATTTCTGTCTTAATTTTTATATTTATTAGTTAATCAATTTTTAAAATATTATTTTTTTACTTGTTTTTCCATTTTATTTATTAAAATATCCAAAAAAAACATTTGAAACTATTTTGTTCCGTGTTTATTTTAGGATGACATTCTTGACTTTAGGGAAGAAATCAGTATAATTGATTAAATATGGTCATAAATCTCAAATTAAATCAATTTATTTTTGGGTTTTTTATTTTAATTAATTATGACCAATTTGATTTTTATGTATTTTTTAGATCTCTTAACTTAATTTCCCCATCTATAAATAGCATAAATTTTATACACTTTGTGGGGCTAACAATTTCCACCAAACTTTTTTCACATATACAATTTTCACAGTGTCAATTTTTCACTAACCCTCTTTCTTCCCTTTCAATTACTAACATTTTTTTACGCACAAAAGAAGTACATATTCACCATTCACCACTATCAACTCACACACTTTTTATCAACAATTTCTCCCAATTTTATACGTATAAATTTTCCGTCAACAATTTCATAACAATTTCTACACATGTTTTTTTATATTTTTTCACATAAATCAAAACGATTTTCAGTCATATCGTGGTACCTGATGGCCATTTTTTCTTCAATTTTTCTCCTTTTTATTATAATATTGTCACGATTAATTTCTAACAATTCTACATTTTTTATATACTATGTCAACAATTATTCCTCACTTTTCACCTCTTTACAAGCACAACTGCGGCCACTCCTCTTCCATTTCGTTTTTTCTTATTTATTTCTGAGTCACAAATTTGGTGGTTATTGTGTGAGAGGAGAAGAAAAAACTGCAGAAGAAAAAGAAAGAAGAATAATAGTTTATGCATTTTTATTTTGATCGTGTAACTATTTGGGTTGTTTTAATTTCTTTATTTTTCTTACTTAATTAAATGTTACGTGACGACCACTGTTTGGTTGTCAAGTTGTGTGGAAAAGTTAAAATTAATATTGATGATTGTAATTGTAATTATGGTGGGGAATGTGTCCAGCAAAAAGTCTGATAATTCCATAAAGAGCTTCGCCTTCCTCAAGAAGCTTGACATCACTCTTCATCCAAGACTGCCACCTTTGGTTAAGACTGTTCTTTGGTGCCCGCCGGATAAGCAATGGATTAAATGCAATATTGATGGAGTTGCAGCTGGTTCCCCTTCCCTTGCAGCCTGTGGTGGCATTTTTAGGAATGAAGCTGCAGTTTTCATAACCAGTTTTTGTGCGTTTCTAAACTTAGGAAATTCTGTCCAAGCTGAATTCATGGCTGCTATCATTGCTATTGAAAAGGCCATGGACATGAACTGGATCAGATTATGGTTAGAGACTGATTGTGTCTTGGTTGTGAAAGCTTTCTCGAATTCAAAATTGGTGCCTTGGAAATTCTATTCTCGTTGGCTTACGTGTCGAGCATATATGCTATCTATTCATTTTAGAATCACACACATTTTTCGTGAAGCCAATTTTTGCACGGATTTTCTGGCTAACATAGGTCTTAAAAGTAAAGCTTTCACTTGGTTCACTTCTGTTCACACCGATATCTATTCGGAATACTTGTTAGACATGGCGGCTACTCCTCGCATTAGACTTTGTTCTTAAGAGGTTTGATTTTGGTCCCCCTCTTGTCTTCTTTGTATTCTTTCTCTTTTGATTATTAATATAATCCTTCTTTTTGTCTAAAAAAAAAAAAAAAAGAGGAGTGGCTCATTGGCTCCACATGGCTGACTCCATTTTATTTTTTATTATTTTTTTTTATAATTAGTGTTAGGATTAGGAGTTTTTAAGTGATTTGGGCTTTTTAGACCCTTATTGTCACTCTCTCTATTTACTAATTCACACCCTTATCCTTACTAACTTACACCTTCTTCTAACTTTTTAGTAATTTTAATTGTTTATTTATTTAGAATCATTATTGTTATTATGATTAGGAAACATATCAAATACTAAAGACACCAAAAATAAAAAAATATTTTTTCTTTACTTTTAGCTAATTTAGTAAATTTACTCATTTTATTACACTAATTTTAATTATTTAGTTTTTAGTAGACAAATACAGTCTTTTGTTTGAATCAATTCAATTTTTTTTTTTAAACTTATTGAGCTAATTTAAGTTAGTCTCTTTGTTTTATTAACCTCATTTAGTTTAGATTGTCCAATTCAATTGATTTTAGTTCAACTAATTTTAATTAGATTCGTTAGTTTATTTAGGATCTTGTTAATTAGGTTAATCTTATTTTTTGGTTATAAAAAAATACATAAAAATAAATTTCTTTTTTAATTTTATTAAATTAATATTAAAAACACAAAAACACTCTTTTTATTCTATCTACTTAGTTTAGCCTTTCAAATTAATAAATCAAAAACACCAAAAATAATTAAATAATTTTTTCTTGTAAATAATGGAAATTATTTTGTTCCTCTTATAGATAAAATTCTCTTTACAGACCACTAACAAAAAAAAAAACTAACCTTTTCTCTCTTTTACCCTTTTGTAAATATTTCTGTAAATATTTTTGTAAATAATTAAAAGCAACACATAATAATCATGCAAACATTAGCAAACACATCTATCCTAGAATTAGAGAAGGTTCCTCTTGAGTACAAGGAAGGTGAAGAGTGCCTAACACATTTCCCTTACTTAACCGACTCCTGAATTCAATATTAGGTTTCGATGACCGTCTTATCCTTACCTATAGGGTTTATTATTATTTCTCATATTCCTTAGGAATAAATAAATAAAAGATGGTAACGAATCTGTGTATTTTTTCGGCCGCAACAGTTGGACACTCTTTTGGGGAACTATTCCTAAAGCGAGTCACACCTACTCTCTAGTTCTAGGTTTGTATGTTTGGTGTGTATTTTTTTGTTTTATTTCCTTTTATTTATTTGGTCTATATATATATATATATATATATATATATATATATATATGTTTTGAGAATCTGGTGTGGGGCCCTATATCAGAGTTCTAGAAAAACTTTAGAAATAAGAGGTTGTCTAGTAGTGGCCAAGGGGATTTGCATGCCAATGAGTTTTCTACAAATAACCCTGCTCATAGTAGGTCGATTCAAAACACTTATCATAAGTTGGCTAGCCCTTCTTTAGGATAAACTTTGGACTTGATGAATGATTCTGAGGACCTCTCATAGAACACTAATGTTGAAACTTTGTGAACTATAAGATTAATGTCTTACTAGGTTTATACGAAGTCTCCGCCTAAGGGAGACCCTTTGAGATTTCATCATGAATTGGCCAACCTAAATCTCATGAAGAAATCTCATTTGAGGCCTATGACATTGGGTGTTTGTTCCTAATGCCTACAAGAAATCCTTATATATCACCTTGTAAGAGGGTTGGGTAGAAAACATAGAATTATCTTACATAAGGAACTCCCCTAAGTAGGGTTCACTATTCGTAAACTCGTATGATACTACCCTCTAGTTTTAGGGTTTGTATGTTTATTTGTGATAAGTGTCAATTTGTAGTTATTTATGTATATAGTTTTACGGCGGATAAGGCTCAAAACAAATATGAGATAAATCATCAATTTCATTGATATTTATTCATTTTTAGATAGAGCATGGAATAAGCTTTCCAACGCTTCGAACCGGACGCAAATCGGAGTTACGGTTCTCAAGATATGGTCAAAATAAGATTTCAATTTTTTGTTGAGCGGGCTAAGCGCGGAATTGTGCGCTAAGCGCGGTCTGGGCAGTTTGGAAAGTCATTAAATAGGGAAAAATCAGATTCTTTAGGGTTGTGCTTTGGGGTATTTGTTCCCAAAGTCATCACCTTCATTTTTTGTACATTAGAGCTTAGAAAATAACATTTATGGCTTGCTCATGGATGATCCGGGGTCGGGAGCTTAGTGGATCGTGTTTGACACCGCGAGAAATTGAGTTTTATTTTCTTCCTCTTCTCTTTGTAACCATTTATGTTGGGGTTTTGTTGTAAGTATGCTTTGTTTATATGTATATTTATTGCTCATGGTGTTGTTTAATGCTTTCATTACAAATCTTCATTAGTGATTGCTTTCTCTATGTGGATTTGGATTGTTTCAGACATGGATGATTCGAATCCGGGTTTAGGAAGAACATTTATTGAATTTTAATTCTAGATATAGATTAAGGCTTAGTATTCACTTGTGTATCAAAGTTTAATGCTTCCGTGTTGTTCGTGTTGTGCTGAGAAATCGTTGACGCGAGCAAAACGGTTGATTTCTCACTTTGCGTTAGACATAACCTCTGTGTGAGTGGTACGTGATGATGTTGATGAGTAGTTTATGTTGATTTCAACTGAGTAGTAAGTTTAAGTATTTAACGGGTATATGAGTTCCAAATCTCGAGAGTCTCTATTGTCCGAATAATGAAATTCTTGTTCATAGTTTAATTCCCGCAATTTACTTTAAACTCATTTTAACCCAAACTCATAAACACGAGACTTATCGAACGGCAGTTCAATGCACTAATCCCTGTGGAGACGATAATTTCCCGGATAAATATTTTCAAAACTTTTGTTGCTTGCCGCTTTACCGCTTCAACAAAATGGCGTCGTTGCCGGGGATTGGTGTATTATTGAATTTGCATTGTAATAGTTTCTATAGTTTTGAGTTTTGTATATATCGAACATATTGTATATTCTCACTTGTTTATATTAAAACTTGTGTATGTTTACTACACTTGTACATATTTTCTTTATACTTGTGAATTTATTATATTATTGTTTGTTTCCTTTCACGTTTGCTTGTGTGTGGTTAGGAATAACTTGACGGATGTAACTTGAAGAAACGTACTTTAATAACAGGCGTCGAGCTTACGACGTTAAACAAGCATGTTTATTCTTTTTAGTTTTTGTTTAGTTTAGGTAGTGTGATGCAATTGTCTAAATAAATTTAGATCGGATCAGTTCTTAAATTTCAAATCTTCATTAGAGCATGCATTGTAAGTGCTAGAATTTCAATTTGCATTAGAGCATGCATCCTGTGTGTTTATTTGGTGAGCTCCAGGGAGATATTTTTCTAGTACTGTTTATCTTTTGAAAAGCTAGAGTGATAGTGTAATACGGTGAACTGACTTTTTATCGATCGAAATGTCGCGGTTAAGCATGAGTCGCCACCGACTTTTATTTTATCCAAACAAATTCAGAAAGGCTAAAAGAAACAGAAAAAAACCTTTTAAAGAAATCTAAGTTCGGGGGGTAATTTATGCAAAGGGAAGGTATAAGGCACCCTTTGCATCCATGGTTTTCCATGGGCTCTTAATTGCTTTGCTTGCTCGTTCGTCTTTAGAAAAAGTAGATGAAAGAAAAAAAAAGTGGACTTTAGCTCGTAAATGAGCGTAGCCAGTTTTTTTGAAGAATTGTGAGAAAGAATATAAAAATTGAGCATTGCAAGGCAATTAGGGGCAATTACCTTAAACTCAGATGATAGGTCTCTTTTTAGCCTTTCAGAATGAAAGGGTCAATCCTTGCCATAAGAGGGCAGGAAGCCTTTCGTTTGGAGGTAGAAGGGTCATCGAATTATCATTCACTCAAAGACTGACCCATGCCATAAAGAGGCAGGTAGTCTAAGAGGAAGGATCAGAATAACCTTTTTTCGTAGGCAGCCAGAGGATACCTCAACCTTTTCCGTAGGCAACTTCCGAGGGTCGAGGTCATATTAGTGTATCGAAGGCAGCATCATTTTAGGGTCGCATGACCTTTTATCGAGGCAACACGGCTGAGGTATCCTCGTATTCGAGGGACTGGCTATTCTGCACAAAATACAAGGCAACAAGGCAACAGGCAACAGGCAACAGGCAACAGGCAACAGAGAGGGTTACCCAAAAGCGTGCGTGTGTGCACCAATCATGTGATTATATTCAAATATATTATCTTATAGATTTAGTGATTCTATGTTTCATTCAAAAGTTACACTCCCTAGGATTACTAACCACGCATTTAAATAATATAATCAAAACAGATATGGGGGAGGGAAATTGTAACCAGCGGATCCCTTAATAGGGTTTGACATAAGTAATAATTAAACAGAAAAATAAAAAGTTAGAGTTTAGGGTTACCAAACTCGTAGCCTTGGCAGTCCACAAATCCTGAAAAGGCAAATAAAAAATAGGGTGAGTGTATGGCTAATTCAGAGTCGAACATCTCTAACCCTAAAATAAGAAGGTCGAGACAATAATTTGAAATGAGTAATTAAATGAAGGGCACTTAGCTTTTTGCATTTGATCTGACGTGGTTGATAGTTGGAGGGAAGTCTCAAGGTTAACCCTGAAAAGAGGCAAGGCAAAAGAAAAATGAAGGCGAAACAAACCCTAATTCTAAAAATAAACCAAATAGAATTTAAATTAAATTAAATAGAGTACTTAACTTCGTGTTTCGGAATAGGCGCGTATTCGGGAGGCATCTGGAAAGACAATCCTGAAAAGGCACAGAAAAAGAAAATATTTTTTAGCGTAGGCGTGATCTTCGTAAACCCTGATTAGGGCACAAGTTAACCCTGGTTAATAGAATAAATAATCAATTCAATTAATTATTGGTTTTTTAACTCAATTAATTAAATCGGTGAAAATAGAGTTTCGATTAAACGTCCTAACCCTAATATGTGTTTTTAAATAATTAATAAAAGCGTTAACAATCAATTAAATAATTTAAATAAATTTAACCAATTTAAATCAAATAAAAGGCTAATAGTAATAAATATTTTAAATTTAATATTTTTTTATAATAAAAGAATTTAGAATAATTATAATTTTGTTAAGAGAAAAGGAAATTAAAAGGATTTAATAAACAATATATAAGCAAATATATATAATAAAAATAAGTTGTATAATAATAAAAGTAGAAGATTAAAGAATTCTTAGCTATGATTCGGTGAGGCTGGCTTTTGAATGTCTATGGTGGAACTTCAATCCAGTAGACGTTAGATCTAACACTGAGATGATCTGATGGTTGGTATTGGTGGGCGTACCATAGATGTGCAAGAGGTGACGGGCACTGGATCCACCTTTGAAGAGAATCAAAGAAAATAAACAAAATATTGTTGGGAGCAAGACTCGAACCCCCAACCTCACGCTCTGAAGATCATCAAAGCTCCTTCTTACCACTGCGCCAATTGCTCTATGATGTTATTGCAAACGCGCGCAGTTAACATAAACAAAATTTCAAACGTTACAGAATTAAAAAAAAACAATCGCGCGCCCAGGGCCTGTGTTATCTTCTTCGTCACGAAGAACATAGCTATGGCAACGGTTTTGACATGCTTCCATAGCCCTGCAAGTTTCAAAAATCCAGCATACACCATATAAATCCAAGATAAATCCAAATACCGAACCGAAATCAATTCCCGAACACGGCCATGGCCTTAATTTTGGCCAATTTTGTTTAGAGCGAGGAATCCCAATTGAAGCTCTAAAAACCTAGCTATGGTGGAATCTTCAAACAACAACCAAAACGCAATTAAATGTGCAGAAAGCATGAGAACATCAATCTAAACGCAAAGACATAGCCAAAATACATTTATGATTTGTGAATGAATGTAATCGAATCTAAAAAAAAACTGGGCAAACCGTGGTGGTGTAGGTGACGATTCTGGATGTTTCAGATGTTTGTGAGAAGCGTATTAGCTTCAGAGAAAGCCGAGACAGCCTTTGGGATCCTTGGAATGGTTTGAAGCGTTTCCAGAATTTGGTCTCTCACTTCCCTCTTGTTCACGGTTTCCTCGAGTTAGGAATCGTTTTTGTTGTGCCACCCCCTTTTTGATTTCTGTTCTCAGTATATATACCAGTGATTTTAGGTTTAAGAACTTGAATCAAATCCCTCATATTTTGGATGATTGTAATTTGGGCTTTGAATAGATATTGAATCCTTCCTTTTTAGTCTTCAATCAGATTCTACTCAATCCAATCTTACATGATTCCAAAAAATCAGAAATCAATTTCCCATGATTCCAATAATTCAGAATTTTGGCTTCTAAAAAATCAGAATCTGGCTTATAATCTAATCCAATTATTCCATAATTTTTTATGATTTATTTAATATTTTAAATGAATAAAAAACTCAAATTAATAAATCCATAAAAAATAAAAAAAAGTGGAATTAGAGATTTCTCTTAAAGTCATGGGCTTGGACTTTATTTCTATTTGCACCTAAAAACCAAAAAGAAAATAGAATGATATGTAAATATAATAAAATGATTCACTAATTTTAATTAAAATTCAACTTAAATTTAAATTGAATTAAAAAATATAATTGTAATCCTAAAAAGGGTTAGTGAACCGAAAATATTGTTAAATCGTAAAAACGACCAAAATACGCAAAGATGTACGTGTGATACATATTTTCGAAAAAAATGCAAAATCAAGTTAATTTGTAGATGATATGCAAAGCACACGCTTAAAAAGAATCTGGAGGGCAAATTTTGGGGTATGACAGCTGCCCCTGTTCAATTTTCTTAAACCTGAAGATGTAGATTGGCCTGTCTGCCTGTCGGAGTCTGAAGGTAGAAGAGGATTGAACACTAGAATACCCAAGAAATTTGCCCTAGCTGAAGCAGAGACTTTTGTCGGAGACGGGCTTAAAGATGTCGTCCAAGTGTTGGAAAAGATGTGTGAGACGGGCTTAAAGATGCCATCTGATATGGATAAATACGAAAGTCAAAATAAGTCGTACGTTAGACTATATCCGATCTTTAAGTATTGAGAGGCGTTTGTCAGAGATGGGCTTTAAAGATGCCATCTGATATTTGAAAAGTTCGTCTAAGCAGATGTTTTCCAGACTGGATCATATGCATTGATTGTATTTGAAGGAGATTCATTAAAATGAAGTAATGTCTTAGAGAAGACTACCTGAAGAGGTTCCTGAAAAGGGTAGATCATTGACTGATGTAAAAGAGAATGGGCTTTACACAAAGCTCAGGAAGAAGTGTCTTGTATAAGATTAACGGAGAAACTCCTTTAAAGGGCAGTAGATGTCTTTAGAACCTGTTGGATAAATATGTTGAGGAATATTACCTAGACAGGTTGAGATATGTCTTAAACAAGATTAACCTAGAAAGGTATGATACATCCTAGAAAGGATATGATACATCTTTAACGAGGCTACCTAGAAAGGCTGGAACATCTTAGAAAAGATTACTTAGACAGGTTCCTAGAGAGGATATGAATTGTCTTAGAAAAGATTACCTAGAAAGGATAGGAACTATCTTAGAAAATATTACCTAGAAAGGTTCCTAGAAAGGATGTGAATCATTTTAGAAAAGATTACCTAGAAAGGTTCCTAGAAAGGATAGGAACTATCTTAGAAAAGATTACCTAGAAAGGTTCCTAGAAAGGATGTGAATCATCTTAGAAAAGATTACCTAGAAAGGTTCCTAGAAAGGATATGAGTCATCTTAGAAAAGATTACCTAGAAAGGCTCCTAGAAAGGATATGAAACATCTTAGAAAAGATTACCTAGAAAGGCTCCTAGAAAGGATGATTAAAGTCTTAGAGAAGACTACCTAGAAAGGCTCCTAGAAAGGACAGGATGTTCTTTGATTGTTTCTGAATTATTCCTGAAGAAAGGTTCGAAGTGTCAAAATTGTATTTGTCTTGAGTGTTAAGGTGAAATCGTTGATGCGATGGTATTTGCACCGTACTTGGATGATAATATTCCTTTGATTATGAAATGACCTGAAAGAGAAAGATTAGTTTTATGCAATGTTATGATGCATGTGTTGAGATTCTCGAAATAAACGAGAGTAATGTATGTTATGCATGTATTTATGAATACTGCAGGGATGGACTATATAGTCGGAGCGCATTGATAATTTTTGTATAGCAGCTGCTGGTTGAGAAAATAAATCTCTGTGTGCTACTGGAGATAATGACAAGAGAATTCCTGTCTTTTGTTCGATGATATCCAGCTGAGGATTTTTTATCTTCGCTTGGGGATGAGATGGACTTGAGTGATCTGATCCTGATGTATCCTGGGGACAAGAGAAATAAGCATAATATCCGACCCGATTTCTGAGCGGCAACTTTGAGTTTGAATAAACCATGCTAGAGAAGAAGTCGGAGAACCGGCAGTGTCGGAGGTATAAACTCTGTTGGGGAACTAAGTTTCTGTTGGGAAGAGATTGCTTGGAGATGACTTCTTAAACTGCTATGTGGGGATATATTATGAAAACTGCTCTGTGGGGAAAGTTCCCAGGGATTTTTAATTTTCCATTGCCCCTTGTCCTTGAGTACTTGCTGTTGAAAAACACTTGCGAGAGTATAATTGCCCCTGGACTCAATAGCTTGGTATGCTCGATACCTGAATTTGGAATTAGAACTTTAAGGAAGAGACCGATAATGACATCATCTGACGCTAGTGGCTAAATAGCATTTGTTGAGATTTGTGACTGATGCGACATGCCCCCAGTGATGGACTAACTTCTGATTATTCAGTGCCTCTGAGAGATTATATGAATTGTTACAAGATCTCCCCCAATAGATGGGATAATAATATGTCATGCCCCTTGTATAAACAAGTTTTTTGCTGATCGAGTCATGCATACGAGATATCTCTGCAAATTTATATGTTGGGATGACTTTTAGTCGGTAATTATGCCCCATGCAGATTCTTCCTGATGCCCAACATTTGAGATTACGTAGACAAAATTGTTTTATAATGACACTCATTAAAATGCAATGCATATGTCTGTCTTGGAGTTTAAAAACAATTTTAGTAAAACAAGGTATGTAAGAAAGTGATATTTGTGAAAACATGATATCAACTCAGGATTTTTGGTAAACTTTAAGGAGTCAGGATACCCTTTTTGTGACAGTACGCTTTCGAACTAACCATGCTTCAGTTAGGACTTTCAAGGGTTGTAACGTGGCTTGGTTCACGGTTTTAAGAAACAAAGGATAAAGGCTCAAAGTTTATTTGTACCCATCCCAATCTTCGTGATGTTCTTCGATCTTATGCTCAGTTAACTTTGCTTTCAAGTTCCAGCAGGTCTTGAAGTCGTAATGTTGACATTTGATGATGGTTGAAGCACCGAAGGTTTATTTGGACAGGCAGTCATCATCTTTTTTTTTTTTTGTAATTCTTTCTTTTCGTAATATTTTCTTTTGTCGAGGATTTTTAGCAACCTCTTTTTGACTTTGATTTTGTTATCCCTAAGTTTTGCCTGAACTGTTTATTTTGAGATTACAGTCAGCGGGATGTTTCAATTTTTATAAGTCTCCTTCATAGGTTTTGACTTAAAAGTTTTCTTTTATGGATATTGACTGCCTGACTTGAGAATCACGGGAATCCGTCACTTATGTAAAGCACCTGGTATAATTGAGGTAACTGAGTAACTACCCTGCCCCATGTTATGATTAAGGGTTTTAATCTATATGAGAAAGAAAACTTCTACTTCTTAGGCTCAAAGGGGTTGACGATGGATTAACATCCTTATATCTCCACTGTTTAGGAATTGAAACAATGCCTGTACATCGTCAGCATAGTCTGTTCGAAAGCATACTGTATGAGGTTGCGGTATCGTTTTCGTCATCCTCCCTCAAAAGGCTTACCGATTTAGCGAGAGTTAAATATCATAAAGAAAACTAAGTAAAAACAAAGTTTAATATAGAAATAGGAAGAGAAATAAATCAAGACAAACATATGCAATGCATTAATGATTATGATAAAATAAATAGAGTCTGACATAAGACGAATGTTTAAACAAACAGGAAAGAAATTGCGAATGCGAGTAAATTAATGATCTAAATAGCCATCCTTTAGACTTTGCGTGGCTTCTCTGGTTGCCCAAATTCAACGATCCCTTCTTCAATCAAGTCTTGAATTTTATGTTTCAATGGCCCACACTCTTCTGTATCGTGACCAGGACTATTTGAATGGTAAGCACATCTTGCATGATGCTTGTACCCAGGGACGGGATTAGCAGGAGCTGAGTATGGAGGCAGTAGAGTTATCAGACTCCGATCGAGCAAGTGTTGCAAAGCTTGAGCCAATGGCATGTGTAGTGGGGTAAATGACCTCTTGGGTTTTGATTTCCAAGTACGTTGGCCACCTTGTTGCTTGCGTTGATCTTTTTGTTGTTGTGTTGGAGCCTGGCTAGAGACCAGGACTGCCCCAATAGTGTTGGATTCATTCTTCTGATTGTATGGCTTTTTCACAGTACTAGAAGAAGTAGCTACCTGAATTTTTCCGCTTCGGATACCACTTTCAACACGTTCTCCAGTCAGTATGAGATCGGTGAAACCAGACGAGGAGCTTCCAAGTAAATGGCTGTAGAAAGGACCAGTCAGTGTATTCATGAACATATCAACCAATTCTCTGTCAGTCAAGGAGGGTTTGACTCTTCCAGCTAGATCTCTCCATTTTTGAGCATACTCCTTGAAACTATCCTCGGGTCCCATAGACATGCTTTGTAGTTGTATGCGAGTTGGTGCGAGGTCAGCATTGTATTGGTATTGCTGGTAGAAAGCAACAACCAAATCTTCCCAAGTATGGATGTTGGTACTTTCCAGTTGATAGTACCATTCGAGTTGAGTTCCAGATAAACTCTCTTGGAAAAAATGGATCCAGAGCCTCTTATCAGCAGTGTGGGGCTGAATTTTTCTTACATAAGACCTCAAGTGCATCTTGGGACAAGAGACTCCATCATACTTAGCAAAGGCGGGAGTTTTGAATTTCGGAGGAATAACTACCCCAGGAACGAGTCCTAGTTCTTCAAAATCCAGCCCAGGTACCTTCTGAATTTCCACGCTTCTCAGGCGCTCTTCTAGTAGTCTATACTTCTCATCAGCATAATCCTCATCTTGAGGATACTCATCTTCTTCTTCTTCTTCCTGGCCATCAGAACCTACATGGCTTCCCTGATTGTCCTTGTCACTAAGATCATCTCCTTCCTCTTCCTCTTCCTCATCTTTAGGAACTGTTTCTGCAGCCTTCTTGGGACGACCCTTGAATCTTCTTCCCAGGTTGATCACTCCTTTGGGCTTCTTGGTCTTTTTCTCCTTCTTAGTCATAAGGGTTTTCAGCTCGTCTTGCCCCTTGGATAAGTTCAGGATCAGATCTTGAAATTGGGCATTCTGAGCTTGAAGGTCTTTGACTGATTGCTCGAGATTCATGATGCTGAAATAAACAGCGAGGAGGTAAGAAGCCTGTGGTGGGATCCTGTGATGCAATGTTATGAATGCAGATGCAATATTTTCAAGGATACTTAGGCTTTTAGTTAGCAACATTAGAAAATGATTTGGTCGCGTCTTTGTCTGAAGAACTCTGATTTTTTGATGTTCTTCTATAGGAATCAAGCTCACCATATCCAGTGGGTCATCGCCTCTGATTCGGGATACTTCTGAATTTGAAGGTACATGGCTAGAGGAAAATAAATCCTCTTGCCCCTTGATAGGTATTGTGTCTCTGAATCGGAAGGTATGCGGCCAGAGGAAAATAAATCCTCTTGCCCCTTGATAGGGATTCAGTCTTTGATAAAGGCACCTGAAATTGTGCGCCCTAAATTCCTAAGATCCTTGAAAGGGTTAGTTAAATCATGTTATGCTTATGATGTCATGATGTTATGCGAATGAAGTTAATTAGGCATAGTGTGAGATAGTAAGGACAAGTGAGTCCTTTCAACAAAACCTGCAAGGAACGAAGGTTAGTAGCAAACACAAACAAGTCACACAAGTCACGCAAGTCACACAATTTTTGGCTTAAGGCTTGCATGGAGTCTGATCAGGTGTCCTTCCCAAGGGTATTTCTATGGATAAGGAGATTTCAGCAACGGGTTCTACCAAGTGACTCAGAATTGTCAGCCCCCTCTAAAGCACCCTCGAACAAGGTACATGCATACCACGCAATAATACTTTAGGAAGAAACCTATCTGAGCTGTAGTATCGGGTAGCGACCATAACTTAGCATGCACCAAGAATAGCCCTCCCACTACGTTCCTAAAAGTCAGGATGGGTTAAAGGTGACTAAAGGTCCTTGAGCTCCGACGCACCCAAAGATACATGCATAAACCTCTCTCATGCAAAAGAGGTACACAATAACCAGTGGAGGCCTAACTCAAGTGCGAACTTCATTTTGACCAACCCCAAGCATGCACAAAGGGGGTCTCCATGACTATGCCGCTCCTAATCTTAAGTGTTCTTGAATCCGGGAATAGGATTCGTCCTTCAATTTTCCCAAAACAGCCCTGCAAAAGTAAAGCAAACAAAGCAAATAGTAGAAAACATTTAAGTGATTCCTAAACTTTTAAGGTAACCCCTCTTTTATCGACATTTTAATCCCCAGCAGAGTCGCCAGTTCTGTAATACGGTGAACTGACTTTTTATCGATCGAAATGTCGCGGTTAAGCATGAGTCGCAACCGACTTTTATTTTATCCAAACAAATTCAGAAAGGCTAAAAGAAACAGAAAAAAACCTTTTAAAGAAATCTAAGTTCGGGGGGTAATTTATGCAAAGGGAAGGTATAAGGCACCCTTTGCATCCATGGTTTTCCATGGGCTCTTAATTGCTTTGCTTGCTCGTTCGTCTTTAGAAAAAGTAGATGAAAGAAAAAAAAAAGTGGACTTTAGCTCGTAAATGAGCGTAGCCAGTTTTTTTGAAGAATTGTGAGAAAGAATATAAAAATTGAGCATTGCAAGGCAATTAGGGGCAATTACCTTAAACTCAGATGATAGGTCTCTTTTTAGCCTTTCAGAATGAAAGGGTCAATCCTTGCCATAAGAGGGCAGGAAGCCTTTCGTTTGGAGGTAGAAGGGTCATCGAATTATCATTCACTCAAAGACTGACCCATGCCATAAAGAGGCAGGTAGTCTAAGAGGAAGGATCAGAATAACCTTTTTTCGTAGGCAGCCAGAGGATACCTCAACCTTTTCCGTAGGCAACTTCCGAGGGTCGAGGTCATATTAGTGTATCGAAGGCAGCATCATTTTAGGGTCGCATGACCTTTTATCGAGGCAACACGGCTGAGGTATCCTCGTATTCGAGGGACTGGCTATTCTGCACAAAATACAAGGCAACAAGGCAACAGGCAACAGGCAACAGGCAACAGGCAACAGAGAGGGTTACCCAAAAGCGTGCGTGTGTGCACCAATCATGTGATTATATTCAAATATATTATCTTATAGATTTAGTGATTCTATGTTTCATTCAAAAGTTACACTCCCTAGGATTACTAACCACGCATTTAAATAATATAATCAAAACAGATATGGGGGAGGGAAATTGTAACCAGCGGATCCCTTAATAGGGTTTGACATAAGTAATAATTAAACAGAAAAATAAAAAGTTAGAGTTTAGGGTTACCAAACTCGTAGCCTTGGCAGTCCACAAATCCTGAAAAGTCCACAAATCCTGAAAAGGCAAATAAAAAATAGGGTGAGTGTATGGCTAATTCAGAGTCGAACATCTCTAACCCTAAAATAAGAAGGTCGAGACAATAATTTGAAATGAGTAATTAAATGAAGGGCACTTAGCTTTTTGCATTTGATCTGACGTGGTTGATAGTTGGAGGGAAGCCTCAAGGTTAACCCTGAAAAGAGGCAAGGCAAAAGAAAAATGAAGGCGAAACAAACCCTAATTCTAAAAATAAACCAAATAGAATTTAAATTAAATTAAATAGAGTACTTAACTTCGTGTTTCGGAATAGGCGCGTATTCGGGAGGCATCTGGAAAGACAATCCTGAAAAGGCACAGAAAAAGAAAATATTTTTTAGCGTAGGCGTGATCTTCGTAAACCCTGATTAGGGCACAAGTTAACCCTGGTTAATAGAATAAATAATCAATTCAATTAATTATTGGTTTTTTTAACTCAATTAATTAAATCGGTGAAAATAGAGTTTCGATTAAACGTCCTAACCCTAATATGTGTTTTTAAATAATTAATAAAAGCGTTAACAATCAATTAAATAATTTAAATAAATTTAACCAATTTAAATCAAATAAAAGGCTAATAGTAATAAATATTTTAAATTTAATATTTTTTTATAATAAAAGAATTTAGAATAATTATAATTTTGTTAAGAGAAAAGGAAATTAAAAGGATTTAATAAACAATATATAAGCAAATATATATAATAAAAATAAGTTGTATAATAATAAAAGTAGAAGATTAAAGAATTCTTAGCTATGATTCGGTGAGGCTGGCTTTTGAATGTCTATGGTGGAACTTCAATCCAGTAGACGTTAGATCTAACACTGAGATGATCTGATGGTTGATATTGGTGGGCGTACCATAGATGTGTAAGAGGTGACGGGCACTGGATCCACCTTTGAAGAGAATCAAAGAAAATAAACAAAATATTGTTGGGAGCAAGACTCGAACCCCCAACCTCACGCTCTGAAGATCATCAAAGCTCCTTCTTACCACTGCGCCAATTGCTCTATGATGTTATTGCAAACGCGCGCAGTTAACATAAACAAAATTTCAAACGTTACAGAATTAAAAAAAAACAATCGCGCGCCCAGGGCCTGTGTTATCTTCTTCGTCACGAAGAACATAGCTATGGCAACGGTTTTGACATGCTTCCATAGCCCTGCAAGTTTCAAAAATCCAGCATACACCATATAAATCCAAGATAAATCCAAATACCGAACCGAAATCAATTCCCGAACACGGCCATGGCCTTAATTTTGGCCAATTTTGTTTAGAGCGAGGAATCCCAATTGAAGCTCTAAAAACCTAGCTATGGTGGAATCTTCAAACAACAACCAAAACGCAATTAAATGTGCAGAAAGCATGAGAACATCAATCTAAACGCAAAGACATAGCCAAAATACATTTATGATTTGTGAATGAATGTAATCGAATCTAAAAAAAAACTGGGCAAACCGTGGTGGTGTAGGTGACGATTCTGGATGTTTCAGATGTTTGTGAGAAGCGTATTAGCTTCAGAGAAAGCCGAGACAGCCTTTGGGATCCTTGGAATGGTTTGAAGCGTTTCCAGAATTTGGTCTCTCACTTCCCTCTTGTTCACGGTTTCCTCGAGTTAGGAATCGTTTTTGTTGTGCCACCCCCTTTTTGATTTCTGTTCTCAGTATATATACCAGTGATTTTAGGTTTAAGAACTTGAATCAAATCCCTCATATTTTGGATGATTGTAATTTGGGCTTTGAATAGATATTGAATCCTTCCTTTTTAGTCTTCAATCAGATTCTACTCAATCCAATCTTACATGATTCCAAAAAATCAGAAATCAATTTCCCATGATTCCAATAATTCAGAATTTTGGCTTCTAAAAAATCAGAATCTGGCTTATAATCTAATCCAATTATTCCATAATTTTTTATGATTTATTTAATATTTTAAATGAATAAAAAACTCAAATTAATAAATCCATAAAAAATAAAAAAAAGTGGAATTAGAGATTTCTCTTAAAGTCATGGGCTTGGACTTTATTTCTATTTGCACCTAAAAACCAAAAAGAAAATAGAATGATATGTAAATATAATAAAATGATTCACTAATTTTAATTAAAATTCAACTTAAATTTAAATTGAATTAAAAAATATAATTGTAATCCTAAAAAGGGTTAGTGAACCGAAAATATTGTTAAATCGTAAAAACGACCAAAATACGCAAAGATGTACGTGTGATACATATTTTCGAAAAAAATGCAAAATCAAGTTAATTTGTAGATGATATGCAAAGCACACGCTTAAAAAGAATCTGGAGGGCAAATTTTGGGGTATGACAGATAGCATTCTGGAAATCAATGACTAGTAGAATATTGAAATTTGTCAGGTTGGAAGATTCTTGGTGTTAAATAGGCAGAAGGGAAGACTCTAAGATGGTTCTTTATAACTTTGAAGTTGTCAATACGATAATCAATGGAATTGAGTATCATCTTGGTGAAGAGTTGAAGATATCTATCACTCAAGGAAGGAATAAAGTATAACTTCCTTAAAGAAATATAGGTTCAAGAGAGGATTAGGTTTATAAGAGAAAATGCATAGTTTAGAAGGAAAGTAAGCAAATAATAAAGTCTAATAAAATTCCACCTTATTGGCTTAAGCTCCTATATCCTGTTGCACCAAATATCAAACCGGGAAAATAAATTTAGATGGTCAAAATTAAGAAAATTAGTGGAAAAACAATTATGAAGTACCCTCCCATGCATTTTTTTTCACTTTTTATCATACTTTTAGAGAAATAAGTAAAAAAAGAGTTTAGAAAGAGTTGGAAAAATATCAAAATCGTAGGAACCATTTTATACTAAAAAATCACTCCCATATTCTTAGCCAAAATGATATCATATGATCTTCGTGTGAGAAAGAGAGGTGCTTCGATAATATTAATTAGTGTGTTATAGATATTAAGAACCATTGTAGATGATGGTTGCCAACAGATAACGCAGTGCACCAAGATTTAGAGCGGTGCGTTAGACACAAATTATATAAAAAAGGCTTCCATCACAGTTCCTCACCCATCACTATATAAAAAAATTATGATTCGTTCTTCTAAAAGATTTAATTATAAATCGAAGTTAGCATGGATGTTTGTTTAGAAGAACAAATATTCGAGGAAATAAGAATAAAAGCTTAGAGGAGAACCAACATTTATCTATTCTAGCTAGAGAACCTTGATTTTTTTTTCACTATAAGGAAACTTACTTCAAATGTTGTTTGGGCAAGTTTTCTCCATTTATTGACAATCCTTCTTCAAATACATTGAATTCTTGTATGGTATATGATACCCATCCCAAGAATCAATTAAGCTTAGATAGGTATATATAATCTATACTTCTGGTTTTATCTTCCTTTTCTATGGAAAAACTTTGGCATATGACACATTTCTTGTACTGAATTTTAAAGCTACTCGATGAAGCAATACATATAGGTAATAAGGTTCTTCACTCAATGTACAATGGTCAAAACATTATTAAAGATCTTGGACTTTATTATGTTAACTGTTAGAAAATTAATTTAAACCGAATAGAGTTGAGGCTAGAATCGTGAATGAAATCACTTTCCTTATAAGTATTTCAAGCACTCTCAATATGTCTTAAAGTTGGAACGCAGGAATACCCAGGATAATTCAACCTTTTATCGAATTTGCGTAAGACCGACGAAAACTCAGATGTAGCGAAGATTGTCTGGAATTTTAGTGAATATGAGGTTTTTATAGGCAACTTTAGTATTGTTTCATAAGGTAGCGACCCTTGGCGAAACAATTCCTTTTTCCAAAAGTTACAATGCTTGGCCTATTGCAACATTTACCAAGAGTTGCATGTTTTCATTCTGCAACACTTCACGAAGTATTGCCTATTTCTGATTCAAACTACAAACAGCCTATTGTAATACTTCACAAAGTGTTGCCTATTTTCATATTCAAAATACAAATTTCACATAGATATTTTCTTGTCATTTTGGAACACACCTATGGTGATTAAATATTATTAAATTAATAATTTTCAACATTAACATAGATGAAATTCTTACCTAGTGTTTTATTTGTGGCAAAAGTAAATAATGACAAGACAATATTTATGATGTCCCCAATAAAATAATTAGTTACTTTTTTATAAATTCGGGAACACACGGGTTCTTTATTTTATAATAAACTCCCAGAGAAATATTATTTCTTAAAGAATAAAAGAATCAATCATGAATTTTTTAAACAATCAAGTGGATCCTTGAGTTGGTAGATGTTTGATAAAGGACGTGCAGTTTTCATTTTAGATTCACAAAATATAAGACTTGACATATACCATACCAGATGGTTTTAATTTTCTCAATATGACGAGCTCCACTTATAAGATGTTGCATGTGGATGGCTTTAATTTCTTATAACTTATCTCTTTGAATATGCATGAGGCAGTCAAATTTTAGATTACAATTGCTTATTTCTAACACTAAAAGTTCAAATAAATATTTATATTGATGTTGTCTTCGACTAAAATTTATATTATCACTTATAATTATTCAGAATTTAATCAAATGACACATTTCCACTCAACGGTGGAGTAAAACAATGGTGAGATGTAAATCATTGGCTACAAACCTATTTGGAACTTTTTATCACAAAATAGTAATAGTTATATTCTTATTTAAAATAAGGTATAGATATATTCTTGATATTGATAAGTTTATAATTATAATGTTTAAAAACAACAAATAGATACTATAATGAGTCATTCTAACTAGATTATTTTGTTGGATTGATTTGAATGTGTTAGAATGTGTGATTATTTTTTGGGATACTAGTAGGCATTATGTGTTTTCATGAGTTGCTCCTTTAAAAATCTCTTAACTATCTCAAGGCTTGGCTTAACCACAATTTCTTGATACAAATGTTGATAATCTTCTCCCTTTAAAACAGCTTCAAAGACCTTTGTAGAATCAATTTTGTGCATGTCCCACCCAAGGCTATTAACCATATTATCAATCTTTATGAGTTGATTTTCAGCCAATTTGCATGTGTTTTCTTTCATTTCTGTAATAGCTTCCTTAAGTATTTTTTCTTTATGAACTTCATCAATACCTTCATCATTTTCTATCTCAAAATAACGTTGTAGCTCAGGAACACCAATTGCCCTTCTAATCCCCCTTGTGCAATCTACTCCAGGTTCAAAAGAATTTCTAATTTCATCAACAAGACCTGCCTTAACCATTTCATTAACTCTCATGTCTAAATAAGGAAACAAAGTAGACAAAGCAACATCCACCCAAATGAAACAACAATTATATTTTGAACGAAATGCATAGACTGGGTCATCTACTAGTACTTGTAGGTAAGAATTTGAACCACCTACAATAATAGGTAGATGCCCATTTTCAACAATGGCATCTAGAGTTTCAACCATTTTCTTGCAGAATTCATTCACAGTGAAATCATAATCAGGATCATCTATGATGCCTAACAAGTGATGTGGAATCGAACATTGTTCAGATTCTGGTACCTTATTGGTGACAATGTCAAGACCCTTATAGACTTGAATTTTGTCGGAGTTAATGATTTCAGAAGGGATTTGAATACCTATGTTAATAGAAAGTTTAGTTTTTCCGGTTCCAGTTGCACCTATTATGAACAAAACATTTTTCTTCTGTGTTATTGTTGAGAAATTTAAAGCCATAATTGTGTTTTGATGTAAAATCTTAAAGAAAAAGTCAAGAATAACAATGTTAAAAGTAATTATAATGAGTAAAATGAAAATTTAAACTCGAATAAAAATATTATATAATAGAAGAAAACTTGAACTGAAATGCATTATTCAAAACCGTCTTCTTAATAAAGTTGTTAGTTACACCAAGAGGCGAGTAGATTGGAACTGAACTAACAAAATAAAAACTCCTTTGTTAGTAAATTTTTGTTTTGTTGTGTGATGAATGAGTTGTTCAACTATATGCTATATATATATCACTTTCGATAAATTAATCAATATAGTGTAATATGAAAAATATTTATTAATTTTGACTAAATTAATAATTAATGTAATTAAAAATGTTAAATATTTCTTTACAGATAGAATAGAAAATAAATAGAAATTCACTATAATGTAAAAAATACTTAATATTTATTTGATCAAACGAAGTTAATATAAACCATTTCTTTACAAGAAACATTTTCTCATCCAATATATATATATATATATATATATATATATATATATATATATATATATATATATATATATATATATATATATATATATATATATATATATATATATATATATATATATATATATATATATATATATATATATATATATATATATATAGGGCATATCATATGAGAATGCCATATTTATATGATAATGTGAGAATGAATCTGAATCATTGGATTTTAAAATAAATGGTAGAGATTATAGGTGAATCTTTTTTTCTCTCTCCTACAATATATATATATATATATATATATATATATATATATATATATATATATATATATATATATATATATATATATATATATATATATATATATATATATATATATCCAATTGATGAACTAAAATGTATTTTAAGTTTACAAGCACACATAAATAAAAAGACTTGATAACAAGAAAAAAATCATGAGAGGTATAATACATATAAAGATAAATTTTTCCAAATATTTATATAACAAAATTTCTGAGAAGTATAATATTTAACATATACCATCTTCAACATTTTCATACTTAAATATGTGAACATCTAAAACTTTTATTGTTTAAATATTTAAACAATTAGAGACAAAAAAAATTACATATGAATGAACAATTATCATATAACAACCATTAGGGGTATGTATACTAAAATTATGGCTTGGTCACGTTGTAAACAATTATTCATATGTAGTAATTCAATCTCATTTAACAATTACATTTATAATAGAACCGCTGTTCTCTGCTAGGGCATCGTTGCCGCTGCTTAGAGCTCATCCTTCTCCGGTGATGGTCTTGGCGGTTTACGAAGGTAGGGGGTAGGGGTCTAGCCAGGGTGTCACACATAATACAATCATAAACACATAAATAATCTCTGCTCCGTAATGCGGGTTGCCGAAAGAATTTAAATTATACATTTTCATGCCTGGGATGGCACACAACATCCAAACACATCTGAACAACAACGCAGCAGGATATATTTCCAAACATAAAATCCATCAATAGTTAAAACGCCTCAATGGTCTTATAAAATCCTTTTTTAACTTAAACCAATCATAAAAGAGAGCGTCATAATATTTTACTCTCTACAACATAAAACATAACTCCAACAAAAGAAATCATCAAAACAATCAACATAAAACGGTTCCCATCCCAAAGTTACACGATCATAACAAGACCCTACTAAAATAAATCACACAGAGTGGAAGGTACTTCAAGAGCTATCATTCCACTTACTTCAACAAGCTACTCCTGGGTATCTTCACGTTACCCACGTAGAGGCAACATTCAAATAGAAGAGGTGAGTAATCACAATCATTTAAGAAAGACATTAAGGAAAGAGCAGCACATAAAACAGCATATCAAATTGCTTCAACACACACACACACACACACACACACATAGGGGTGGCAAAACGGGCCGCCCGCCCCGCCCGCCGCCCGCCCCGCCTTATGCCCGCCAAAAAACGAGCGGGGCGGGCATGCCCGCCAAGTAAAATGGGCATCAAAATCATGTCCGCCCCGCCAAGATGGCGGGTTGGCGGGCGGCGGGCTTACCCGCCTATTTTTATTTTATTTTTTTAATTGATTAATATGCTTTTTTTGCCTTTTAATTAAACTTTTCACTTATTTTTTAAAACAATTTTTTATAAAACTAATTTTTTAACAAATTTACTCTAAAAAATATTACATATATTTATAAATAAATGTATAAAATAAACCATCAAGAATTGCAATTACTAGAATTAACTAAAAAAAGAGTGAGTTTTGGAGGAGGAGCGGGTTTTGGCGAGCGGCGGGTTTTGGCGGGGCGGGCTTTGGCGAGCGGCGAGCCTAAAATCCCAACCCAACCCGCCAATTTTTGGCGGGTGCGCGGGCGGCCCGACGGGCCCCGGCCCGTTTTGCCACCCCTACACACACACACACACACACACACACACACACACACACACACACACACACACACACACACACACACACACACACACATATATATATATATATATATATATATATATTCATTTCTTAAGCCATCATGTCAACACATAACAACTGTAACTAGTTTTTAGGGAAACGACACGCACAACCCTTCACGCGAAATTTGGAAGGAGGAAGGCATCCTTGGGAAGATGTTTCCTATGTTACACGAACTTTTAATTTATCCTAACGAGGAGGAAGGGGAAAAAGATCTCAATCTACCTTGGGTTCTTTTGTGTGGGGATATCACCTAATAGAGATTTGGGCTCCGGGAGGTTGGTTATACATAGGGAAGTTTTAGCACCCTAAATATCTGTAATACTATACGAGAGCCCTGTGCTATTTGTGTTTGACTTTGGTTTGTTTGCTGATTTGTTGACTAGAAAGTTTCTCCTTTGTGATAGGAGAAAGAATGAATTAAGGATAGACAGATGAACTGGATGTTTTTGGTGTTTTTTTTGCTCGCAAAGATTCCTTGTGAATCTCATGCATACGTATCCCTAATGGAAGTTAGAGCTTTTGTAGTTCGTGGAACTAATAGGGAAATGGATTGAATTTTTATGTGCCTTGTTCAAAGCTCAAGGTTGAAGCTTAAAAGTGACCTCTGAAAAAATGATTTCAAGAAAAAATCCCAGTCTGAAAAATAACTCCTAAATCTTGGCTATTATTTAATTAAGAAACTCCTTTATGTCACTTCAACAGAACATGCAACTTATATCACCTAAATGGGAAAATGATTTAAAAAATGATTGATAATGTTTGTTTATTTGAATGTGGTGTAATAAGAGAAATGTCTCTTCTGGAGAGATGAATCATGTCTCACTTCTGTATAGAAGATCTGAATTTTTAACTGACTTGTACAAGGCCCAAGCTTGAGGCTTAAATGGCAGTTTGAAATTGTCTTTGTTGGTGAGGTCTCCACTGGGGATTAGTTTGACTAAAGGGTATTTGTATGTGTTCTATACTAATAGAATTGAGGCTAACTCAGAGGGGATACTTCATTGAGTGGAGACTGTTGAATTTTGTTTGTTCTATACTAAGCCCAAAATTGAGGCTGACTTACTGAGGAATTGATTTTCTTTCTTGCATGAAGACCATGGTTGAGGTTAACCCTGAGGGGGCAGGGAATACTTCTTGTTTAAAGCTCAAGATTAAAGTTGACTCAATTGGGGAGTGAATTTGAAGGACTGTAAGATAGTTTGTTTTTGTTTCTTGTATAAAGACCAAGATTGAGGCTAACCGTAATGTGGAGTACATTTGGAAGATTGTATGGCAATTTGTGTCTTGTACAAAACCCAAGATTGAGGCTAACTCTGCTTGGAGAGACAAATTTCTGGAGATTTATGAATGACTCTATTTTTTGTCTTGTATAAAGCCCAAGATTGAGGCTAACCCTACTGGGGAAAGATCTAGAGGTTTGAATCTTTTGAGTATTGAAAGATAATGCTTTTATGCCTTTTACAAAGCCCGAGGTTGAGGCTAGCTCTTGTTGAGGAAGAATCCAGAGGTTGAAACAGTTGGGGAAACAGATTCAGAGATTTGAATCCTTTTGACTCTTTTGGGGAAATATGGGTGACTTAGATTTTACATACCTCTTGATCCCAAGGATTGACACAGTGAAAGGGTTTTGAATACTTGAATGATTGTGATTGTGTATTTGAAGGATTTGGAGTCTCACAGGAGTAAGGGTGACTAAAGACATGTCCTATGCTTTTAAGAAGCCTGATGGGTCCTTGTATACAAGCTCAAGAGGAAGTTGAAGGGAAATGCTTATAAGAAGCCTGAGGGTCCTTGCATTGGAAGCCCAAGAGGAGGATGATCGAGGGTCATCAAGAGTCCTTGTTATAGCACAAGAGAAAGCTATGTTGGCTTGCCTAATTTGGCTCTAAACAAAAGGGGTAAGAGGATTCACTGGGAAGAATTCCTCTTGGATGGATGTTCCCTATTGTTTGATCTAATGGTTTTTAAGATGTTTCACCGGGAATACTTCATCTGGTGGCAAGAATCTATGTTGTCTAATTATGAGAGGCTTCACCGGGAAGTAATCCTCAATCCCAGGTCATAGGCCTATAATATATATATATATATATATACAGTTTATTTGTCTTAACGTTTTTCTCTGACGAAGATATAAACAGTATATATTTCATAGTTTATATTTGACAAGGTATTTAAAGCGGTAAATGAAAGCTATAAACACTCACAGTATGAAGAGGAGGCCCAGGATTAATAGAGCCTTATTGAACAGTTGAATGTTTTATTGAAAAGAAAAGTGTTTTATTGAAAAGAAAAGAAAAGGTGTTGGGTCTCATATCTCAAGGAGAAGCCCAAAAGATTATTTATTGTATGTACAAAAGGTGTTGGGTTTTATACTGTAATAGAGGCCTAGAAATTTGAATTGAAAAAGATGAGAAGTTTATTTTGAAAACAGTTGAAACTTTGAATTGAAAATTGTTGAAGGTTTTATTTGAAAACAAGAGTTGTTTGATAAAACAAGAAAAGAAGTTTGGGGCTTATACCTCAGAAGAGGGGCCCAAAGGTCTAAGAGCAGTTTCACCGAGAATAATGCCCCTCTTAGTACCAGAGTTTAAAAGAGATGAGAAAGTTTTTACAGAAAACAGAGTTCTTTAAAACAGACAAAAGAATTAAGGATGGGGCTTATACTCAAGGAGATGCCCAAATTTATTTGAAATTGTATGTATTTGAAAATTGAAGAAAAAATAAAAAGGATTGGGTCTTACAATCTTTAATAATCAAGATTTATTATTGCTTATGAAAACAGTTGAAGGAAGATGATATTTATTTGAGAAGAAAGAAATAAAAATGGGGGTTGGTACTTACACTCTATTAGAGGCCCAAATGAATTTGATTTGAAAGAAAACTGATTGAAGAAAGAGAGAAGGGATTTGTTGAGGAAACCCTGATCGTTCGATCGATTGATCCCAAGAAATAGTTTGATTTGAAGTGAAAAAACTATTTGAATCAAAGTGAACATGATATATACATCAAAAAATTGTTGAAAACAAAGGTATTTAATCACATAGGGTTTTGAAAATAATTAGATGAGAAAAGAAATCAAAATTATGATTTTTGGAAGTATTAAAAATCATTAAAAATATGTCTTTTTCCAACTAATTAAAAATACATCAAATACATATTTATTTTCTGATTTTTTTGAATATTCATAAAATATATATATTAAATAAGGATTGTGCAAAAAATCAATTAAAATGATTAATTTTGATAAGTTAAATAAATGTGTGAAGTTGTACAAAAAAATGAAAGAAAATAGTGGTAAAAATTAAGTCTTGGTCTTGTAAGGGCTTGAATCCACGCCCTTGTACTCTCCATTCAAAATTAATACCAACTGAGCTACGCGCTTGGTTTGTCTAAAACACACGTTAATTTAATAATATTTTAAGCTTTCCCAAGAATTAAAAAATGGCGCCACCATCTTCATCTTAAACCTCAAGCTCTCAATTTTTTTGAATTTCTAACTTGCTCGTTTCTTAACCAATTGAGATGAAGTAAACATGGACCTTACTCGTTTTTCAACAAGGAATCTAATGGTGATCTCGTAACTTATTTATTTTAAGTGTGGATTAAGAATTTTCGTATGAACACGAAGAAACCTAATTCTAAAAAATAAAATTAAATGATGATCATGATGAATAAATGAATGCTAATAGAGGGATTTTGATCCTCTCATGATGTTGAACAAGATGGTATCGAGTTTTATTAAAAATGATACAATAATTATGGAGCTTGAGTTGAAGTTTCATACATCTGAAAATGGAGGTCGAAGGCTATGGTAAAGAGCTCCCAACAGTGTTCTAATGATTGGAAAAGCTTCTCGGGACCTCAAGGATGCTGAAGCAGTGCTTATTTCACCTTGGATACCCCTGAATTGCTTTACTCGTCTCCTCTTGCAAGAGCTTGAAGTGAGAATGGAGGATGATGATCCAGCTGCTATAGAAGTGTTGCAGGCATCTGGATAGCTTTTTTAGACCTTAAGTAAGAAGTTGATGTGCTCCAATTGGTTTGATACCCTCACAATCCTTCTACCCGAATCCACTTGCTCAAGCTCCAAGTTGGAAGTGGATATGGTGATCCTGCACGCAGAGCTGGAAAGGGGACTTAGATCACTTATATATAGCACATATGAAGTGTTAGAATCCTCACTTTCAAGGGAGAAGCTCTGGTTTGAAGAATTCACCTCTTCTTGTCAAGAGATCTTTTGAAAATATGAGAAAAGAGGGAGAAGTGAGAAAGCAAGGATTGAAGTTACTTTAGTGTGATTTTGAATGAGAAAGAGCCTTCTATTTATAGGCAATTGGACTGAGATAGCAAGAGAGTGAGGCAAGCTTAGTGATTTCACTTGAAGTGAAACTTAGTGATGAAGAAAAATGGAATATCTTGAAAATGCAATGATGAGTTTTTGATTCTAATTGATCCAAGCCCTAGCCCTTGATTTAATCTGATCTTGCAGATCATTTCTGATGTTTAGAGACATCCATTTGGCCTTGGGAAGATTCCCTTGATGATTCACCAATTTTGCCATAAAATCCATATTGTAATCATTACATAATCACATGGTTTTTTAAAATTCTCATAACTGGTGTCATACCCCAAAATTTTCCCATCATATTTCAATGGATTTTGATTCACATGATCTTCAATTGCTCAAGGCTATATCAAAATTAGGCTCACTTACCAGTCTCCTAAGCAACAAGCCTTCAACTAGGGTTTTGGTTCTCTCCAAGTATAATCAACTTCTGATATTTCAAATGGACTTCATGGCCTCTCAGATGCCTCATAGATTTCTCATGCCAAGTTTCAAGCCTCGATTCATCAAATTCCTTAATCAATGGTTCATATAGTCAATAATCGACTGGTTGACCTAAAAGTCAATTGTGGTCAAAGTACAGTCAAAACTCCTGATTTTTTGTCAACAACCTTATGTTGAAGTATCATTCATCATTTGATCAAGGATTGATCATGATTCATCAAGAAAAGATCAGAAATCAACAAAACCAAAAGTTTCTAAATTAGGGTTTTCATAGGAGAAAGTCAACTGAACTTTGACCAGCCATAACTTTCACATGGAACATCAGAAATTTCCCATCCAAAGCTAATTTAGAAGAAAATTGAATTCTCTACAATTTTGTCTCTCACAAGCCAAGTCCAAAAATGCTTCATTTAAGAGATATGGATCAAAATATTATAGGTCCTTTTTGAAAATCAACCAAAAGCAGTTTTTGTCAAAGCCCATATCATCAAGATAAAATCCTCAAATGGAAAAAATCTTCCAAAGTGGCTTGTAGAGGACATCTTGAGGTTTCCAAAAAGTCCCAGAACATACCTTAAAAATTGAGAGAGATATGCCTTATCAAAGTTGGACAAATTTGAGTGAAAAAGGTGAAGTATATATGGTCCAAAATGAGTTCTCTTGCAAATGGGCCCAACTTTTTATGATCCAATATTGTTACTCAAGTCATCTAGGAGGTCCATATCCAAAGCCACAAATTATTTATTAATATTTTATTTTTTATGGAATTTAATTCATTAAAAATACAATATAAATCAAATAATTGAGAAAAATAATCAAGGATTTGATTTGTTTTTGGTTTTAACCATAATCAATCATCAAAATGTATATTATTTGATGCCAAATTCATGAAAGAGGAGATTGGTTGAAAGAGATTGGAAATTGGCCATATTTAGAAAGATTTACAAGTCAAATTTTTTTCAAATCTCAATCATGAAATCAAAGGGATTTTATCCAAGTTTTCTTAACCTAATTGCTCCCTCTATATATTCCTAACAACACCAATCATTAGGGGACGGAATCGGAGAGCAAAAAACAAAGGTTTCAAAATCTCATAAAATTTCACAAGCTAGGGCACGATAAAAGTTTTGGTTCAGCAAGTTTCAAGTGCAACCAG
The DNA here is from genome assembly GCF_029867415.1 of Vicia villosa. NCBI lineage: Eukaryota > Viridiplantae > Streptophyta > Magnoliopsida > Fabales > Fabaceae > Vicia > Vicia villosa. The sequence goes on along the minus strand of NC_081185.1, from coordinate 99,902,052 downwards.
GGGTTTATTCATCCTCTCCAGACTTCCAGGAATCACTCCCAACCAGTCTTGAGGTTCCAAGCACTTCAGAAAACCTTCCCTCGATTGCATCAGTTTGGTAAGATCCTTGAATTTCAAAACTCACCATTCATGGCATATAAATTACTTTGGCGCCTATATTTATGTTCGTGAGGAAATTTAGAATTATTTTCAATCATCGCTCACGAGTTTAAGTGCAGGAACCAACCTTTGCCATTATTAGGGAATTAAGGTTATGTCTCTTCGTTTTCGTACTTGCAAGGGTTGTTATCAAAAACTCACCACACGATTGAATTCGCAACACCTATTTTAGTCGATTTGGGCTTTTTGGCTCTTCGTTTGATGCATATTTGCAGGTGCGGCATTGGTGGATAGCCGGAGAAGGTGACCGGCGCGTCTCCGGTCCGGTGGTCTGGTTCCCCTGACTTTTATTGACCAACGCGTGGCACTTCCAATGATAGCGATTGGCCGGTCAGCTCAGCTTGGTCCTCTCTCTATTTTCTATTGGCTCACGCGTGAATCTGAGGGCCCCACAATGAATGTTGTTGACTTGGCCCAGTTATCTCTTTTTGTTTTGTTTATAATATTTTCCAGGTATACTATATTTGACAAATAACGCACAGCATCGTTGGTAAAGGAGAAAGGCATGCGAGGTAAGAAATGTGGGTTCGATCCTGCTCAGGGCCTTTATTTTTTTTACAAATTGTTCACCCACAAGATCCAGCGCATTACACTCCCACAAGTCCACTATAAGCCCTCCTCTCATCACCATTGGATCTCGCCCAGATCAGTCCAACGCACACAAAGACTGCAGCGCACCATGGACCCCCAGAAGACGCCCACACCTGATCAGAGCTAAGTATTTTCTAATTCTTTTTATTTTTAATCATACAATTACTTTGTTTTCCATTCTTTTTATTTATTTATTTATTATCATAGTTTTTATTTATGTCAATCAAGACTTACCACATAAAATTATATAATAATTTTATAATTCCTTTTTTTTATCTAAAACTCGATTGTTCCAATTTTATCAATAATTGTTTTTATACAATAAAAATTATCACTTTTGTGTATACTTTTAATCAATTAATTAATTAGGTTGAAAACTAATAATTAATTTTTTAGGTTTGTTAACCTCGATTCATTTATAAACCCTAATAGCCTTAGGTTTACTAGTAGGTGTTGCCCATTAACCCTAGTCTAGGTTTTTACCTATTTCTTCTATTAACTCTGGTTAACTTTTGGCCCATTCAGGGTTTTCCTTTTACCTTGTTTTTTCTATTATTTATTTGTTTGCCTAGATTATTACCATTTTAATTTGTGATCTGGCACGTTATAATTGTTGAGATCTTTAATGCACTAACAGTTCTTTTCTTTGTGCCCAATTTTCAGGGTTAATCAAAATCCTTCAGCCACGCGCCATACCTGATCGAAAAGCTAAGTTTCTAATTTTTATTTAATTTAACATCATTTTATTTCTATTTTGCCTTTTGATTAAAATAGGGTTTGCTCCCATAGTCAATGAATTACTCCTACACTCACCCCTCTTTTGCCTTTATTGATTTTCAGGGTTAACCAATCGGTCAAAGCTCGAACCTTCGGTAACCCTAAAACTTGTTCCTTTTAATTTATGCTTTAATTATTACTTATGTTAAACCTATTGCTCTGTTGGGGTTTATTTTATTTCTTTTTTCCCCTTCCCCATGGCTTATCTTGTAACTGCTCCTGGGTGTATTGTTTGGTCTTGAAGGCACTTAAACTGTTACTATAACTGCGTGGTTAGTAATTCTAGGGAGTGCAATTCTGAACAGAATTAGAATAACTAATTTACAAGATAATTATTTGAGTTGAATCACGTGATTGTGCACCCACACACCTTTTATGGTAACCCCTTCTGTTGCCTGTTGCATTGTTGCCTTTTCAGTGTGGAATAGTCAAGTCCCTCGGATACGAGGGCGCCTCAGCAAATGTTGCCCTAATTCATCACTAAAGGTCATAAGTCCCAATGATGCTGCCTTCGGTTCGGTTATATGATCTCGTCCCTCGAAGTTGCATACGATGATGTGATAGTCCCTTTCGATTATTGCTGAGGCGTCCTCTTGGTTGCCTAATAATGACTATTCTTTTCCTTCCCTTAGACTACCTGCCCTCTCTATGGCAAGGGACATTCTTATGGCGTACGAACTCTCAATGACCCTTCAACCTCCAAATAAAAGGACTTCCTGCCCCTCTTATGGTATGGATAGCCCTGAAAGGCTAAAAGAACCTTTTTAATAAGGGTAATTACCTCCTAATTGCTTGCTCTGATTTAAAATCTTTTTCTTACACTTTATCAAAAACCTTCAAAAACAAGGCTACGCTTATTTACAAGCTAAAGTCCTTATTTCAAATCTTTTTCTTTATTCACTGCAAACATTTTCAAACAAAAAGTGAGCTAAGCAATTAAGAGCCCATGGAAAACCATGGATGCAAAGGGTGCCTTACACCTTCCCTTTGTATAAATTACCCCCGAACTCAAAATTTCTTTTAAAAGATTTTTTCTGTTCTTTTAGCTTTTCTATTAATTTGGATAAAATAAAAGTCGGTGGCGACTCTTGCTTACCGCGACATTTTCTTTAAAAGTCAGTTCACCGTATTACAACTGGCCAAAATGATGTAACAATGCATTTGATTCCCCTTGATCCCTTCTAATATCACATGAATGAAGATGCATCAATTGGTAGAGGCACTTGCACAAAATTGGCAAAATGCAAAGTTGGTCATGCCTTGAAATCCAACTTCAAATGCCTTACTTTGAACATGTATAACTTCTTGCTCAAATTGAATTAAGAGATGATTCAATACTTTTTGGAAAGCTTAGATGATTTACTTCAATCCACTTGATAAGGTCTTGGAAGGATTCATCTTGGATCTTTGTGAAAAAAGTCTTAGAAGTTGGTGAAAAATCTGCTAAAAAGACTTAAAATTTTCCAAGTGTTTTTAGAAGGAACTTCATGAACTCATATCTCTCAAATGATTGATCTTTTGAGGAAATGTTGTATGTGACAAAGTTGTTTATTGGATCAAGATCTACAACTTTAATGTTGGAAGTTTTTTGTGGTTCGTACTTGAAAACTGAAATTACTTGCCCATGAAGTTATGACAAAAATACTTAAAAAACACTTGGAATTTTTCTTAGTCTTTGGAATTTCCAACTTTAACTTTTGTTGAGCTACTCTACTACGTGCGCGTAAAGATAAAGGGCTTAATGTGATTGCGCTCAAATAAAAATGGGTGAAATTAAGCAAAAAAGAACTAGGTTGAGCTATAATAGCATGATTTGAAATGGTTTGCATAGGTGGAGTTGTTTAGTGTCTTTACTGTATCTTTGGTGTTGAAATTTAGCTTTTGTCATTCTAATGGAAATACCACGCAACCGCATACAATTTGAAGTTGTATCGTGCATTTGTGTTTAATCTGTGTTTTACTAATTGTCATATCGATTAATTGCTTGAGGACAACCAAAGGTTCAAGTGTAGGGGAGTTTGATAACACGAAAATATATCACGTATTAGGCTTAATTTACATGAATTAATTTACCATTTTAATCTATTATATTGTTTCACTTTAGTATTTTCACTATGTTTTTAGGTATTTGCATTCATCCAGACTTGCATGAGATAGGAGGAAGAAATGGGAAGAAAATGGCCAATGGTTGCACTTCTTCTATTTAGCAGAAGTGTCTGCATAATTCTACTAAGGAGAACACTGTGTCGTCCGACACAACACATCCACCCCGACCGGAACTGAAGTAAAGTGTGCCCCTCGGCACACCATCTGTTATGAACGACACATGCATAAATATCAATTAAACCAGAACGATCCCACATACAGAAACAAATCCCAGTTTTCATAATTCTAAAGACCAATTCTCACAAGAAGCAAGTCATGCTTCCTAGATTCTAGGAAATTCAGGTCGTGGGTTGAATATATTTATACTTTGTAGTTACATTGAAGGTTCTCACTCCCCCTTCCGTCAGATTTCATAGTTTTTGTTTACTGCAAGTTTTTGTTTTCTCTGCTACTTTCCTTTGTTTTCCATCTTTGTTCTAAGCCTTTCAATTACCTTCTAAAGCAAAAGTTTCTTGCATTGAGGAACTATTGCAACAATAGGTTTAAGTAGTTTTTATTCTGGGAATTCAATTTGTACTCGAACCAAGTATATATACCTTGCTGAAGAATTTGGCACTTGAAGAATTATTCCAGTATTCATTTAATTTCTAGGTTTTTATTTATATGCTTTATTGGTTTTATTATTTGATTTCCATGCTTAAATTCACATCTCTATATTGTTTCTGTATGTTTGTAATAAAAAATATGTCTAGCTAAATTCTCAATATCGGTATGTAAGGTCACAGAACCGAATGGTTCAATACGATTTGGAATAAGCTTTAGTTAAACATTTTTATTGTCTTGATTTCTAAAACTAATACAAAATCATTTTTTTACGAGAGTAAATTACAAACTAAGGTCTAAAATCAACACAACGAGAGTTTGAGGTTTTTACCATATAGTTGTTGTCAAACATTAACTCTAAATACATCGAAAGAGCTTTAGAGTTAATTAGGCTTTATTATTTTTCAAAAAGTATGTTCAGTTTTAAATTAGACAGCGAGAGCAAGCATCTAGGCCTGATCATATGATCTGAGTCAATAAACACGAGAGTGTGAGATAAAGGTTTTTAATTTGATAATTCCTACTGGAAAGTTGTTTATACTTAAAATAATGCCAAAGACTTATTAAAACCCCAAAGTACGACTATTGCATACCGGTGTCTATATCTCTAATTATTTAATTAAAACTCTATTTAATTCCCGTTTCCCCCTAAAACCAAAGAAACCATTAGCTTTAGATAAACTTAGTAACTTAGACCATACTAAAATTGACCCTCAGTCCTTATGGGTTTGATATCTTTTAAAACTACGCGATTAGACTGTGCACTTGCAGTTAGTATCCCGATAGACTCATAAAGTCGCGATCAAAGCTATTGGAAGTAACTTCATGATGCCTTGCTTAATATTTTCTCTCACAATATGACATCAATCTCAAGGTGCTTTGTCCTTTCATGAAACACATGGTTGGAAGGTATGTGAATAACACTTTGGTTGTCATAATACAAGGAATGGACCTTAGTACATGTAATGTATAGATCTTTCAAAATATAGAGTATCCAAATTAACTCACATGTGGTTGAACCAGGTGCTCGATATTTTGCTTCAGATGATGATCGAGAAATAGTCTGTTGCTTTTTGGCCTTCCATGAAACAAGAGATCCTGCTATAAAGAAACAATAGCCAAATATGGATCTTTTGGAATCAACACATCCTGTCCAGTCTGCATCAGTGTATCCTAATATCTGCAAGGATGAATTTCTAGGAAACAACAACCCTCTGCCTGAATTCCCTTTTAAGTACCTAATCACTCTACAAGCAGCATGATAATGAACTTCGCTAGGACAATGTAGGAACTGACTCAATTGCTGTGAGAGTAATGTTAGGCCTGGTATTATTAAAGTACAATAATATTCCAATCAACCTTTTATAAGCAGTAATGTCTTCAAAAGGCTTGCTATTGTCCTGGTACAATTTTATAGATGGATTTAGAGGTGTATCAGCTTGTTTTGAGGCTAGTAGTCATGTATCATTCAACAGATCCAGACAATATTTCCTTTGTGATATAATAATGCCCTCTTTTGAATGTGCCACCTTAAGGCCAAGGAAGTACTTCAAGGTTCCTAAGTCAATGATTTTGAAAGCATTATGCATAATTTGTTTAATGTAATCAAATTTAGATAATGATGTGCCTGCCATAATTACATCATCAACATATACAAGGAGGATGGTGAGTATAACCAAGGCTGATCAGTAGTGATGTGAGTTTCTCATACCAATTTCTACTTTCCTATTTCATTCCATAAAGGCTCTTGACATGTTTACAAACTTGGTTGGGCTTATTGCATGTAATGCCTTAACACTCATGTAAACATCCTCCTCTAAATCACCATGCAAGAATGCATTTTTTACATCAAGCTTTTATAATTGCCATTTATTAATGGATGCTACAGCAAGAAGAACTCTAACAGTGGATAATTTTGCTACATGTGAAAAGGTATCAAAAAAATCCAAACCTTCTAAACTTGACATTAGGTGGAAGATCAATTAACTTCCAAGTACCATTCTTAGTTAAGGCCTCTAGCTCATATTTCATGGCTTGAATCCAATTCTTATCTGTACACGCCTCTTCATAATTTCTTGGCTCATGGTCAAGAGTGACAGAAAAGTTGAAAGATTTGTGACTAAGAGACAAGAAATTAAAAGAATGTAAAAAGGAGATAGGATAATGCTGACCAGAATATGAAGGAGTGGACTGATTACTTGAAGCATGGCATACATAATCCTTAAGATAATAAGGTGGATGTCTGCTTCTACTGGGTTTGGTGAGGCTGTCAGGTTAAAGATTGGTGTCAATGGAATTGTTAAGTTAAGGATTAGTGTTAATGAAATAGTCCGGTTGAGGAAGGTTGGTTTGCTGGTCAGGTTGTGGGGAGTGGATTTGGTTTTCATAAGGTACATCAGTATGTATTGAAAGGTCATGGATAGGGTAAGGGTCAGTTCAAAGTTTGGAGGTATGGAAGTTAAGGTGGTAGATATAATACCCGAGGACGAAGAAGGTGAGGGGGGTTGCACCACATGTAACACTCGAGGCCGAATATGGCAATGAGTGGTCGTCACATTGGAATGAGAGGGATCCTGAGACTGTGGAGGTATGAGACTGCGTGGTGGAAGGAAAGCTTATAAGGATTGATAAGTACTACCTATACTAATAAGATGCATCTTCTTTTTGGTAGCCCGTTTCATAAGAACTCCATAGTTAAGCGTGCTTGACTTGGAGCAATTATGGGATGGGTGACCTTTTGGAAAGTTTTCCAGAAAGCGTGCGAGGGATGTCAAAGCCCGCTGAAAAGACTCGTGTTAGTTTGTGGGGTCAATCGATAATCCTTAAAGCAGTCCGAGCCTTTTTTTGTAACAACCCACTCAATTGATAGTGGGAATTGATTGAACATGTACTTGAACCCCAGGGTACATGGTTCAATTCCCATGAAAGGCAAAAACTTTACTAGAGAGGGGGTAAAAAAGATCGTGAGGTGGCAGTGCCGAGAGCACCTTGCGAGGGGCCCGGGCTGTTACAAGAGATGTGTCACTTGGTTGGTTTGTATGTTAATAACAAAGACAATATTTCAAATTTGGGTTAAACGGAAAAATGTGTTCGTGGTCAGTGACATGTCTAGACATGAAAATGTCATGGTTGTTGATCAGTGGTTTTTACACGTTTATTTACCGTTGATTTTAGTCTTCTTTGTTTATATTATCAAGCGTTTTACTTCAATCTTCTACATTTTATGCTTTGGTTGTGTATTATACTGTTTTCAGGCTCAAAGGAATAAATCGAGACAAATCAACACGAAAAAGTAAAAAACACAAAGTTTTAAAGGAAGTGAAAAATCATAGAAGAACTTCATCTTCAACCTCACAACATTGTAATATCTTAGTGAGTGTTTAGAACTTAAACTTAAGAGAAAAATCACTTGGTGATTATAGCTTATTAAGAAGCAAATCAAACTCTTGTAATATTTGTTTACATATTTGTAAAAGGAATTTCCTAGAGTGATCAAGTTGTGATCTGTATACTCTAGAAGACTTAGAAGTTATCTAAGTGGAGAACCATTGTAATCAAGATTGATTAGTGGATTAAATCCTTAGTTGAGGTAAATCACTCTGTCAGGGGTGGACTGGAGTAGTTTAGTTAACATCGAACCAGGATAAAAATAACTGTGTGATTTATTTTTATCTACCATTTTTAGAAACAACCCTTATTCAATCCCCCCTTTCTAAGTGTTTTCACTCCTTCAATTGGCATCATAGCGCCAGTTCTAGCTGCAAACACTTAACCGTGTTAGAGAAAAGATTCATGGAGAAAAACACAAAATGGTTGATCCAGCTACCCCAACTCCTACTAAGAAAAACAACAATGGTAACAATGGAAGTAGTAGCTTCAATGGTTACAATAGACCACCAGTCTTTGATGGTGAAAACTTTGAACTGGAAAGATAGACTTGAACGTTATTTTCTATGTCAAGATGGTGATCTATGGGATTTAGTGTTGAATGGTTACACGCATCCGGTAAATGCTCAAAAGAAAGAGTTCAAGAATCATCACAAATCAAGAACCATATTGTTGAATGCCATTTCACATGCTGAATATGAGAAGATCACAAACAGAGAAACCGTTCATGACATCTTTGAATCTCTGAAGATGACTCATGAAGGAAATGCACAAGTCAAGGATACAAAAGCTCTGGCTCTAATCAAAAAGTATGAAGCTTTCAGAATGGAAGATGATGAAAACATTGAAGCAATGTTCTCCAGATTCTAGACTCTAACTGCTGGATTAAGAGTTCTTGACAAGGGATACACAAAATCTGATCATGTTAAGAAGATAATCAAAAGTCTTCCCAGAAGATGGGGACCAATGGTTACAACATTCAAGATTGCAAAGAACTTGAATGAAGTATCTCTTGAGGAGCTTATAAGTGCACTGAGGAGTCATGAGATTGAGCTAGATGCAAATGCGCCTCAAAAGAAAGGTAAGTCTATTGCTTTATATTCTAAAAGTAAACACTGAGCTAACGCTTTTCAGGAAGAAGAAGAAGAATCTGACCAGTCAGAAGAAGAAGAAGAAGAAGAAGAAGAAGAAGAAGAAGAATTGTCTCTCTTATCCAGAAGAGTCAATCAACTCTGGAAGAGCAAGCAGAGAAGATTCAAGAACTTCAAGAGACCTGAAAAGGGCGAATCTTCTGAACACAGAAGAACTGGCAAAAAGAAGGTAGTGTGCTATGAATGCAAAGAACCTGGACACTACAAGAATGAATGTCCTAAGCTTTAGAGGGAAAAGCCCAAAAAGAAGTTTGACAAGAAGAAAGGCATGATGGCTACATGGGATTACTCTGATTCATTTGATCAAGAGTCAGACTCTAAAGATGAGCAAGCAAACATATCACTCATGGCAACAGTTGATGCTGATGAAAATCTACTTCTGATTCAGACTCTGATGAGATCTCCTTCACAGTTCAAAAGACAAACATGTCATGGTACCTGGACTCTGGGTGCTCACGTCACATGACGAGAAGAAGGTCTATGTTCCAAAGTCTGAAACTTAAATCTGCTGGAGAAGTAGAGTTTGGAGGGAATCAGAAGGGCAAAATCATAGGCTCATGAACCATATGTATTGGTATTTCTCCCTCTATAACTAATGTTCTTTTAGTAGATGGATTAGCTCATAACTAATTGTCCATAAGTTAATTTAGTGACAATGGTTATGACATAATCTTTAATCAAAAGTCTTGTAAAGCTATTAGTCAGAAGGATGGCTCAATCCTATTTACAGGCAAGAGAAAGAACAACATTTATAAGATTGATCTCTCAGATCTTAAGAACCAACAGGTTACTTGCCTTCTGTCTGTTAACAAAGAGCAGTGGGTCTGGCACAGAAGATTGGGTCATGCTAGTTTGAGAAAGATTTCTCAGGTTAACAAACTTAATCTGGTCAGAGGACTCTCTAATCTGAAATTCAAATCAGATGCTCTTTGTGAAGCATGTCAGAAAGGGAAGTTTTCTAAAAATGTTGTCTCTTCCTCTAGGCCTTTAGAACTTCTGCATATTGATCTATTTGGCCCAGTCAAAACAGCATCAATCAGAGGCAAGAAATATGGATTGGTCATTATAGACGACTATAGCGGATGGACTTGGGTAAAGTTCTTAAAACACAAGGATGAGTCACATTCTGTGTTCTTTGACTTCTGTAATCAGATTCAATCTGAAAAGGAATGTAAAATCATAAAAGTCAGAAGTGATCATGGTGGTGAATTTGAGAACAGATTCTTTGAAATTTATTTCAAAGAAAATGGTATTGCCCAGGATTTCTCTTGTCCTAGAACTCGACAACAAAATGGAGTTGTAGAACGAAAGAATAGGACTCTACAAGAAATGGCCAGAACCATGATCAATTAACACAGCTTGTTATATTCAGAATAGAATCTCCATGAGACCTATTCTCAATAAGACTCCTTATGAATTGTGGAAGAACAGAAAGCCCAACATTTCATATTTCCATCCATTTGGATGTGTTTGTTATATTCTGAATACTAAGGATTATCTGAACAAGTTTGATTCCAAAGCTCAGAAGGGTTTCCTTATTGGATATTCTGAATGCTCTAAGGGCTACAGAGTATACAATACTAAAACTCTGGTAGTTGAAGAATCAATCAATATCATATTTGATGATAAGCTTGGCATTGAAAAGCAAAAGCAGTTTGAGAATTTTGCAGCTATAGATATCTCTAACTCAGATCATGAAGAACCCAAAGGAAAGGACGTATCAGAAGATCAAGTTGCAGCGCCTTTAGAGAATCTCAGAATATCTGAAGAGCCAACACTCAGAAGATCTTCTAGAATCAACTCTGCTCATCCAGAAGAGGTTATAATTGGAAAGAAAGATGATCCCATCAGAACAAGAGCATTCCTAAAGAACAATGCAGAATGTCAATTTGGTTTAGTATCTTTGATTGAGCCAACTTCTGTTGATCAAGCTCTAGAAGATGCTGATTGGATAATTGCTATGCAAGAAGAGTTAAATCACTTTACAAGGAATGATGTCTGGGATTTGGTTCCAAGACCTAAAGGATTCAATATCATTGGAACAAAATGGGTTTTCAGAAACAAGGTGAGTGAGAAAGGTGAAGTAATTAGAAACAAAGCCAGACTGGTTGCTCAGGGATATAGTCAGCAAGAAGGTATTGACTATACAGAAACCTTTGCACCAGTGGCAAGGTTAGAATCTATTAGATTATTAATTTCCTTTGCTACTCAGAATAACATCACTCTGTATCAAATGGATGTTAAGAGTGCCTTTTTAAATGTTTATATAGATGAAGAAGTTTATGTCCACCAACCTCCTGGTTTTGAAGACTCTAAGTCTCCAAAACATGTTTTTAAATTAAAGAAATCATTATACGGTTTGAAGCAAGCTCTCAGAGCTTGGTATGAAAGTGTTATACCCCAAAATTTGCCCGCATATTTTTTCAAGAAAACTCCAATCTAAAAATTAGGAGTTTCATATAATCATGGATTTTTATTTCACAAATATCCTGACATATGAAATACTTAGTTTTTAGAATTTTTCTTATACAGTATTTTGGCTCGCTGTTGGATTTACTCTTACGCAAACGCCAAGTACTGTTTATTGCTTCACACACGCTATTTATTTGATATTTGTTTACAGATAAATAGTACTGACACAAATGGTACAGAGTTAAATCTTTCGCAGGCGCAGAGTCCGGGATTCAGACTGTACTGGTAAACAAGTAAATTATTACTAATTTTTGTTTCCCACTAACTTTTGTACTATATTCCATTATTTTCAAAATCTCTTTTCAAATCTCTTTTTCAAAAATCAAATCTTAACTTTATTCTACACATCTCTATTTTTCCCAACACTATCATACACTCTCTTTCAAATCTTACTTCCACTCAAATTTTCCTTTTGTACGGAATCACTTCATTCCCCAACGTCTCTATCCTTCTTTTCATTCTATAAATACCTCTCATTTTTTCCATAAAATCTCACATCAAATTCTAAATCATTTCTCAAATTTCTACTTCATATCCATTCTCTCTTCCTCCCCGGCAAAATGGCGAAGCGGATGGAAACATGTTTTCTTATGATCATGTCCTTCTTCTGTCTGCATAGTCCTGAAAAATGTGGACCTGCGATGGTTACACTCCCGATCATCTATTTTCTGTTGGTCATAGCATGGGTTATTAATCGTCATTCTTAAAGTTTGTCGTATCTCTTATTTTCTTAAATGTACCGTTTATTCGTCGTACTGTTCATTATAGTATGTAATGTTTGTACTGTCAGTATTAAATGTTGTACTATTTGTCATATTGTTGCTTAATTATTCAGATAATATTTTGTGTGTTTTCTGCCAGTCAAATATTTATGTTTCTGTGCATTAAATGATTTTTAGGGTTATTATCGGTAATTTTGCTCGCGTACAGTAAATAATAATTATTTATTATGTCTGTGTTTTTTAACAAGTCATGTAAATAAACTTTTATCTTTCACATAAAACAAAAACAACAAAAAGAAAATTAACTTTGACTGTTGATTTTTCATTCTAACTGTTACATGCCTGAATAGTCAGTTGACAGTCAAACTGCTGACAGTACAATTCTCCGTGTTTTGTACCATCAATCAAATCAAACTTTTGCATTTCAAAAATTCCAAGATTTTTGTCCTAGAAGTCTTCTGAATATCACATGATTAGCAGAGACTCATCACTGCACAAAAATCAGGTACACTTAACTGTCTCCTACACAAACAGTCCCTGATTAGGGTTTTTTGTTTTTTCAAGAGAAACAAGTTTTTGAGACCTCAAATGGATTTCATGGACCTCCATACATCTCAAAGTACCATCATACAAATTTTCAAACTTCAATTCACTCAGACGCACCGTCAGCAGCTCAAACAGTCAACAGACGACCCGTTTGACCAAAAAAGTCAACAGACAGTCAAAAATGAAATTTTTTGTCAACATCCATATTTTGTCAAAGTATTAATCATTTGATCATTGGATGATCATAATTCATCAAGGAAAGATCAAAAATCAACAAAACCCTAAGATTCAAAATTAGGGTTTTCTCCTAAAAAGTCAGCTGAACTTTGACTGGTCATAACTCTCTCATCCTTCATCCAAAAAATTCAAACCAAGGCTCATTTTGAAGGAAATTCAATTATCTTTCAAATGCAATTGGTCCCATGGTCATTAGGTTCACCATTTGAAAAATATGAACCAAGACATTACAGGTCATTTTCAAAGTCAACAAAAAGACACTGTTTTCAAAAGGATACACAAGGAGCATCAAAAATCATTTTGACATGAGACCAAAGAAATTGGTTAGAGGACTCTTTGAGGTTTCCAAAAAGTGCAAGATCTCCTTCATATGACAAAAATTGAGGGATTTACACCTTGTTGAAGTTGGCTAAATTTTGGGAAAATGCATAAAACCAACATTGCTCAAAAATGTATTTTTTCCAAATGGGGCCAAGTTTTCATGGTTCAAACATGTTTGCCATGATATTATGGGCCTCCCACGACCAAGACAAAGCCCACACCATTTTTATCCATTTTTGGTTTAATTTTATCCTATTTTAAGATTAAATGAAAATGGAAAATGGAAGGATAATGGATAGCTTAGTTTCTAAGCATGAGTCATCCAAGAATCTTTAATTTTCTGCAGAAGATTGAGGTACAAGTCAAGAGCATTTAAGAGAAGCAAGACTTGGTCAACAATTCAAAGGTTTTAATATAAAAAAATCAAGCATTCAACAAAGGCAACCAAAGGCTTCTTGGCTTCAATTCTAAGCACAACATAGCTTATAAATAGCTTAGAGTACTTCACAAACAAAAAACGACGAATTCAGAAGAGAATCTATGCTTGTAACCATACTTGTAATCACTTAAATTTTTCAAAGAAATTCCAAATTCGAATTTTGAATTCAAGTCAGTTTCAATACAAACTAAACATTCAAATACCTTCCTCAAGTATCACTGAAACTATTCCAATCATTTCCCAGCCTTGAAACCCACTGAACTAAGCACTACAGGTCACGATTTATTCAAAATAAAACCAACTCGTATCTGATCATTCAGGCATGTTTAACAAGATGTAGACATATATTTGAACTTAGCTTAATGTCCTGATCATTTCTGGACATTTAATTAAAGTTTGGGAGCCTGTACACGAAACTACCATTTTAGGGTTTCTTAGTTCAAATTTAGGGTTTTTCGTTAGAACCAAAAATAGGACAAATTAAGGGCATGGTTGAATTCAGTAGATTGAGACGAATCGAATGGGCATGTCCCGCCAAATTTATATTCATGTTTGACCCTATTCGCTATTTTGCAGGTTTAGAAGGTATCTATTACAGCGCTTTTATTACAAAAACGTTATTAAAGGTGCTGGCTGGAGGTTGAAGACGATGAGGTGTCCTCACCTCATTGGATAGAACGCGCGCGCCAGTGTTTTTGAATTCTGGGTTCCCATGTGCGCTTTACATCATCTTTCCATGTGACCTCAATATCTGGGCCGTCTGATCTCATTAAACTCTCAATCCAACGCATCAAAACACTCATCCTTACCATGGTCCTCATTTAAATACCACACCTGATCATTCAACTTTTTATTTTCTATTTTATTTTAATTTCTTTTTTAAATTAATTAAAAATAGTTTTAAAAATCCAAAAAATACAGAAAAAATATTTTTAAGTTTCTAAAATAATATTTTATTTTCTGCTATAAAAATATTTTATTTTTCTTCATAATTTGAATATTTTGTGTAATTAATTAGATAATATGCATATATTTATCTTTTAATTATTTTCACCCAATCAAAAATCATAAAAAATTTGTTCTTTATATTAAATATTGTTCATATATTATAAACTAATTTTGTACATATTTTGAATAATTTTCTCTTCAAGTTTTAATTATTTGTGTAATTATTTATATAATTATGTATTAATTAACTTAATAGATTTCAAATCAAATTTCAAAAAACAAAAAAATTAGTTTTGTTTTAAAATTAATTAACAAGCATTTTGAACATATTTTGAACTTAATTTTTAGGTTTGAAATTTATTTTCATCTTTTTTCCTCATTTTAATTTAATTAATCATGCATTAATTATAATTAAAATCAATCATAAAAATCCAAAAACATTTCTTTTATATTTCTTGCAATTTAAATTCCTAGATAAATGTATATAGGTTGTCAAATTCATGTAAATAGCGTAGTTTACATTTCCTGCACAATCGATGTAATAGCCTACATTTACTTTCCGCATTTTACATTTCCGCATTTTAAATTCCAGCACATATAAACTGCGTGTATGCCAAAGATAAAATTGAATCGTTAGATCACTAACTTCAAAGATAAAATATTTGAATCCAAACACAATCACACTTGCACCTCTTAGGGTAATCCCTTTCTCATTCTTTTCAAAATCAAAATCAAATTCTATTATTTCAAACGCAAAATCGAACTTTTGTTTATATTCGGTGAAAGGATAGATTTTTAAAGGAAATAGGATAAAGACCTTATAACTCAGGGTAGATCTCCTAATTTGCTTGCTCAAGTCAAAACAAACAAATCTCTCATATATCATTGTTTTTCAAAATAAAACTTTCAAAAAGACAATACTTTGTATATATCCAAAGAAGGATCATTACGAAGTTAACGCTCTTTTTTCCAAAGCATCTTTTGAAAGATAAAAACACTTTGTATACATCCGCACAAGGATCATTACAAATTCAATTTACAAAGGTATTTGAAACCACATACGAGCATTTAAAAGCAATTGAAAACAAGTGAGCTAAGCAAATTAAAGAGCCCATGGATAACCATGGATACAAAGGGTGCTAACACCTTCCCTTTGTATAACCTACCCCCTTACCCAGAATTTCTTAAAGGTCTTTTTTCTGTTTCTTTTATAAACCTTTCCTTAATTGGATAAAATAAAAGGTCGGTGGCGACTCTCTGATTTTCAAACACAAAAGCAGAAACAAAAAGAGTCAGTTCGCGTATCTCTCCGCGAGAGGTATGGCAAAAAACCGAGCGCGCGACAGAAAGATTAAGT
Source organism: Vicia villosa (assembly GCF_029867415.1). Classification (NCBI taxonomy): domain Eukaryota; kingdom Viridiplantae; phylum Streptophyta; class Magnoliopsida; order Fabales; family Fabaceae; genus Vicia; species Vicia villosa. Next base: position 99,886,236 of record NC_081185.1, on the reverse strand, counting down.
TATTTCCTTCTGGATAATGGTTTCACTAGAGGAAAATTAGACACAACTCTCTTCTGTAAAACCTATAAAAAGGATATGCTAATTTGTCAAATTTATGTTGATGATATTATTTTTGGAACATTTAATGCTACACTTGGAAAGGAGTTTGCTAAGTCTATGCAGGAAGAATTTGAGATGAGCGTGATGGGAGAACTCAAATATTTCCTAGGCATTCAGATCAATCAAACCTCTGAAGGAACCTATGTTCATCAGACTAAGTATGTCAAAGAACTTCTGAAGAAGTTTAATCTATCTGAAAGCAAAGAAGCAAAAACTCCAATGCATCCAACGTGCGTATTAGGTAAGGATGAGGTAAGCAAGAAGGTAGATCAGAAGATCTACAAAGGTATGATAGGATCTCTTCTCTATCTGACTGCTTCTAGACTTGATATTTTATTCAGTGTATGCTTGTGTGCTAGATTCCAATCAGATCCTGGAGAATCTCACTTAACTCCTGTTAAGAGAATTCTTAGGTATCTGAAAGGTACTACTAATGTTGGTTTGGTCTACAAAAGATCTGAAGAATACAACTTAGTAGGATATTGTGATGCTGATTGTGCTGGAGATAGAGTTGAAAGGTAAAGTACTTCTGGAAGCTGTCAGTTTCTGGGAAGTAACCTGATCTCCTGGTACAACAAGAAGCAAGCAACAATTGCACTCTCTACTATAGAAGCAGAATATGTAGCTGCTGCTGGATGTGGTAAACAGATGCTCTGGATGAAAAGTCAGCTAGAAGACTATCAGATTTATGAGAGTAACATTTATATATTCTGTGATAATACTTCTGCTATTTGTTTATCTAAGAATCCTATTTTACATTCTAAAGCTAAACATATAGAGATTAAACATCACTTTATTACGGACTATGTTTAGAAGGGTGTTCTTTCTTTAAACTTTATAGATACAGACCATCAATGGGCTGATATCTTTACAAAACCCCTTCCTGAAGATAGGTTTAAGTTCATTCTGAAGAACATCAGTATGGATTTATGCCCAGAATGAAGGTGTTGAGATGATCTGATATATGGATCAGTTTGAAAATGTTGATTTGGTTTCATATCAGATGTTCTGTTTATGTATGTTCATATAGATACTCTGAATTTGTTATTACTAACGTTTCATGTGTCTAAGTATGATATAGAACTTCTGTTAAAGCAAAACAGCTGTCACCAACTATTCCAGATGATGACCATGTGTTCATTCTGAAGGGACAACCATGCGTGCCATTGATGAGACGCCGCCCTAGGTAATTGTGAAAATCTTTTCAAATCTCACGCTATCTCCACTAACGTCTCTCAACATTAAATGTGATTGATTCATTTTCTGTAACCGCTTGCATTCAGAATCTCATTTCATTTTTTTCACGTCCGTGTCTATATAAACTCACATCATATTCATTTTCTCTCTTTTCACTCCTTCATCATCGTTCAGTTTATGCATTTTTGTCTCCTCTTTTGTCTTTGAAGGTGTTTTGCATGTTGGCTGCATTATTGGTAAAACATACCTGGTTGATTGTGTTTATGCAGGTTGCATATATGTGTAGAGCTAATACAGGTTTTATAGTGAATGTCATTATCGATGTCATGACATCCGTGTGTGACAGCAGGAGCTGTTATTGTTTATTAATTATGTTTCCTGATTTATCCTTTTTATCAGTTTAGGAAACTTTTTATTGAGTGCTGCATATTTCGTCCAGAAGATCCTACTGACAGCACATTGTGTAACAGACAGTTGGCGTGTGAATTAGGTTAACTCTGTTAACCCTAATGTGTTTCTAAAAAATCCCAAGGCCCAAGACTGCATATAAAAAGACCTGCAATCCTAATTTGGAACACAGATAGAAGATTGTGTATTGTGAAGAACGGCTGTTCTGTAACTGTCTCTTGTGATCCACGCTATTATCTTTGATGATTGCATTGGAATTAGTTTTTGTTTTTGTTGTGTCACTCTAAGCTTTTAAGCACGAGTGTGTGTCTCTTGATTGAAGCTTTTAAGCAGATCAAGGTGTGTTTTTGAAGTGTGTCTTCTATCTGTAATTGTTTATTGTGTATGTGTTATCACTGCTATGATTGAGGGGCAGTGGAATGGATATATTCCATATCTAGGTAGAACCTAGGTAGAAGGGTCATTGGGTAGTGATTAAGTGAGGAGTTATAAACTGGGAGTTTAGCTCTGAATTGATACTGCTAATAGTGGACTTCATCCCTGGCTTGGTAGCCCCCAGAGTAGGTTGTTTGAACCGAACTGGGTAAACAATTTTGTGTGTTCTTTACTTTTTTATGTTGTTTGTTATTATTGTCTGTGCTACGTAATTGTGGATGTCATAACATCCAGTTTGACATCGAGCGTGTGTTACTAGAGTTTTCAATTGGCATCAGAGCAGGCACCCTGTCTGTTTACATCTGGGTGAGATCTAGGGATAACCAAAATTCGGGTACTATGGAGAAGGAACTGTTAGTGTTTGGAAACAGACCACCTATCTTGGATGGCTCTAACTATGACTACTGGAAACCTCGTATGGTAGCAGTCATTAAGTCAGTGGACAGCAAGGCCTGGAGAGCTGTTGAAAGTGGATGAAAACATCTTGAGAAAATTCTGGAAGATGGAACCACTGTTCTAATTCCTGAAACTCAATGGAGCAAATCTGAAGAAGAGTTAGCGTTGGGCAATTCCAAGGCCCTAAGTGCAATATTCAATGGTATTGACAAGAACATCTTCAGACTTGTGCAACACTGTGAGCTGGCTAAAGAAGCTTGGGATATTCTCAAAACAGCACATGAAGGCACGTCCAAGGTAAAGATGTCGAGACTTCAAATACTTACCACTAAGTTTGAAAATCTCAAGATGAAAGAGGATGAAACCATTTATGAATTTTACATGAATATTCTTGAGATATCAAACAACTCAAGCGCCTTAGGAAAAAAATGACTGAATAAAAATTGGTAAGGAAGGTCCTCAGATCACTGCCTAAGCGGTTTGATATGAAGGTAACTACCATAGAGGAAGCCCAGGACATCAGCAAAATGAAGCTGGACGAACTCATTGGGTCTCTACAAACCTTTGAGTTGAGCATTTGTAAGCCTGTTGAGGAGAAGAAAAAAAGCATAGTGTTTATCACCAACACAGATGATAAGGATGGAAATAATGACGATATATCAGAAGCCATAGCCATGCTTGGAAAACAATTCAACAGATTTATCAAAAGGGTTGGTTAGAAGTCCAGATTCAATGTCAAGAACACGACCAATGACATTACCAAAACATATGCTCCTAACAGAAGAACCTCTGCTGAAGAAAAGGTAGCTCTTGAAAGAGAAATTCAATGTCACGCTTGTGAAGGATATGGACACATTCAAGCTGAATGTCCCACCTACCTCAAAGAGCAAAGAAAAGGTATGTCTGCCACTCGATCTGATGAAAACTCAGATAGTGATAGTGAAGAGGAATGTGCTGCTCTAACAAGTGTGTGTACGCTTAATCACAAAAATAACAAAAAGGTCCCCACTTTTGAAGAACTGGCCATCTCATACAATGATCTAAGGATCAAGAGTGCTGAAATGTGGAGGATAAAGGAGAAACAAAAGAAAGTTATAGAAGAACTGGAAGTCGAGAAAAGAGAACTTCTAGCAACCGTAGCACATCTCAATGGTGAAATTAGCATCTTCAACTACAAACTAGATCAGATGTCACGATCAATTAGAATGTTGAACAATGGAACTGACTCCCTTGAAAAGATTCTTGAAATTGGTCAAAAAGGAGGAAATCGGTCTGGATTAGGATTTGGGAATGAATTTATTCTAGGGTCAAAAGAGTCAGAACCAGAAACACTTCCTGGTAAGCAGATTTCAGCATCGATGTCACAACATCATGAAACGAGGAATTGGAACCAAACAAACGGGAAATTTCAGGAATGGAGATGCCACTACTGTGGGAGATTTGGCCACCTGAAAAGATTCTGCTATAAACTAATTGGGTACCCGTGGCAAAAATATACAAGCAATCTCAACCAGCACAACATTCTCACGAAACAACGATGGGTTGCTAATGTTCTGCTTTAATTGCTCATACCTCCTTGAGGGTGTCAACCAAAGAAGACTGGTACTTTGACAGTGGATGTTCAAAACACATGACAAGAATGAAAAACTTGTTGGAAGAAATCAAGCCACATTCCACTAGCTATGTAACCTTTGGTGATGGAGCCAGAGGAGAGATTAAAGGGGTAGGAAAACTAGAGCATGCAGGAGCACCTCAACTAGACAGTGTTCTACTAGTCAAAGGTCTAGCTGCAAACTTGATCCGCATCAGTCAGCTATGTGACCAAGGCCTAAAAGTCAGATTTTACCAAAGAAGAAAGAAAAAGTACTTCTATAAGCTGTCAGTTTCTGGGAAGTAACCTGATCTCCTGGTACAACAAGAAGCAAGCAACAATTGCACTCTCTACTACAGAAGCAGAATATGTAGCTGCTGGATGTGGTAAACAAATGCTCTGGATGAAAAGTCAGCTAGAAGACTATCATATTTATGAGAGAAACATTTATATATTATGTGATAATACTTCTGCTATTTGTTTATCTAAGAATCCTATTTTACATTCTAAAGCTAACCATATAGAGATTAAACATCACTTTATTAGGGACTATGTTTAGAAGGGTGTTCTTTCTTTAAACTTTATAGATAGAGACCATCAATGGGCTGATATCTTTACAAAACCCCTTGCTGAAGATAGGTTTAAGTTCATTCTGAAGAACATCAGTATGGATTTATGCCCAGAATGAAGGTGTTGAGATGATCTAATATATGGATCAGTTTGAAAATGTTGATTTGGTTTCATATCAGATGTTCTGTTTATAAATGTTCATATAGATACTCTGAATTTGTTATTACTAACGTTTCATGTGTCTAAGTATGATATAGAACTTCTGTTAAAGCAAAACAGCTGTCACCAGCTATTCCAGATGATGACCACGTGTTCATTCTGAAGGGACGAGCATGCGTGCAGTTGATGAGACGCCGCCCTAGGTAATTGTGAAAATCTTTTCAAATCTCACGCTATCTCCACTAACATCTCTCAACATTAAATGTGATTGATTCATTTTCTGTAACCGCTTGCATTCAGAATCTCATTTCATTTTTTTCACGTCCGTGTCTATATAAACTCACAGCATATTCATTTTCTCTCTTTTCACTCCTTCATCATCGTTCAGTTTATGCATTTCTATCTCCTCTTTTGTCTTTGAAGGTGTTTTGCATGTTGGCTGCATTATTGGTAAAACATACCTGGTTGATTGTGTTTATGCAGGTTGCATATATGTGTGGAGCTAATACAGGTTTTGTAGTGAATGTCATGATCGATGTCATGACATCCGTGTGTGACAGCAGGAGCTGTTATTGTTTATTATTTGTGTTTCCTGATTTGTCCTTTTTATCAGTTTAGGAAACTTTTTATGGACTGCTGCATATTTCGTCCAGAAGATCCTACTGACAGCACATTGTGTAACAGACAGTTGGCGTGTGAATAAGGTTAACTCTGTTAACCCTAATGTGTTTCTAAAAAAGCCCAAGGCCCAAGACTGCATATAAAAAGACCTTCAATCCTAATTTGGAACGCAGACAGAAGATTGTGTATTGTGAAGAACGGTTGTTCTGTAACTGTCTCTTGTGATCCACGCTATTATCTTTGATGATTGTGTTGGAATTAGTTTTTGTTTTTGTTGTGTCACTCTAAGCTTTTAAGCACGGGTGTGTGTCTCATGATTGAAGCTTTTAAGCAGATCAAGGTGTGTTTTTGAATTGTGTCTTCTATCTGTAGTTGTTTATTGTGTATGTGTTATCACTGTTGTGATTGAGGGGGAGTGGAATGGAGATATTCCATATCTAGGTAGAACCTAGGTAGAAGGGTCATTGGGTAGTGATTAAGTGAGGAGTTGTAAACTGGGAGTTTAGCTCTGAATTGATACTGCTAATAGTGGACTTCATCCTTGGCTTGGTAGCCCCCAGAGTAGGTTGTTTGAACCGAACTAGGTAAACAATTCTGTGTGTTCTTTACTGTTTGATGTTGTTTGTTATTATTGTTTGTGCTGCGTAATTATGGATGTCATAAAATCCAGTTTGACATCGAGCGTGTGTTACTAGAATTTTCAGTCTTCATAAAAACCCTAAATCTAAGAAACCCAGAAATCTCAAGTGTTCTTCAATGGCTTCTTCATCTACTCAACGTAATGCTTCGTCTTCTCAGCAACAAGAACATCATCAACACCAACTACAAACTGTCTTCCCTCCATCGACGACCTGTTTAATTCCATATGCAGATTTGGAAGTTCTCTGTGAACTTATGGTAGATTTTGAAAATCTTCAAGCGCACAACTTCAACATCAAGACGGACATGTTAGTTCAAGGATGGGCAAACTATTTTGATCGTCTCATAGGACCAGTTTATCCTGTTCTGGTAAAGGAATTTTGGACTCATGCTACCCTAACCCCAAATGCCATCATCTCCTTCGTGTTAGGGCAAGAGATTGCAATCACTGAGAATCTCATAAGGAAGTTTAATCTCCAAGGTTTGGGTGGAGTAACTGGTGCTCTCCCTGGAAGAACTAATTGGGAAACTGTTTACCCAGAAATATTTACTTCTGGTAAAGGTTCACCAAACGCCAAGGATCTGAAATCTTCTTACAAAATTTGGGCAAAGATCATTCTGGGATCTCTCAACCACAGAAAATCAACTGTTTCTGCAACCTATATCAATCAAGATCAGCAGTTCCTTCTGTACTGCATTAGAAAGGGTATGAGAGTTAACTTACCTTATATTCGGTTCCATCATATGAGGACTCATGTGAAGGAATCAAGAGAAGCATAATGTCTGAAATATCCTAAGATAAAGAAGAATACCATTCGTATGGGAAGGCTGATATCAGACATTCTGACAGAGAGTGGTGTGATTGATACTCTAAAAGCAGCTGGCTCCTTTCAAGATTTGACTACTGTTAGTGGGAGTACTCTGACTGCCGACACTCTGAGGAGAATGAAATTGATTGGAAAGGTGACCTCTACTCCAACAGTGATTACTAATATTATGTCCAGAAGAAATCCAATTGTTGATTTCCCTCTGATTTTCAAGGAAGAACTATTAGAATCTATCCAACTTTATCTGGAGTCTTGTGTAAAAGACAAGTTAGAATTTGATCAAGCTTGGCTTCGTGGAAGAACCCTTCCAACTTTGGATGAATTAATCAAAAGGGATAAGAAGAAGAAAGAGAAGAAAAAGAGAAAGGCTACTGGCGAAGGTCCTGTTTCAAAGAAAGCTAAGAAGCAGAAGAAACCTTCAGGTATTACTATCTCTGACTCTGTACCTGTTAATAGTTCTGAACGAATATCAACAAATGATCCTCCATCTCTCAAAATCCCTAGAACTTCTAAACAGCTTAAGAAGTTAATAGAAGATATTGATAGTGTAGACAACTCTAGTTTACACTCTGATTCTGACCTTCCCCCTCAGCAAATACCACCATTCTCTGAAATTCCATCTTCTTTCACCATCACAAAAGAAAAACGCTTACTTCATTTTGAACCACCTATTTTGTGCCCCAAACCTCTAAATGTTATCTTCCCACCAATTCCATCTGAAAATATCTTCTCCACTAATCAACCTCAACCAACCTCCTCTATTCCTCAACCAATCTCACCAATTTCTTACCCTTCATCACCATCCATATTTTCTGACCCAGATGTTGTAGTCGTAGACTCTGACAACGAAGAAGAATCTTCACCTCCTCCATCATCTTTAAACACCTATTTTTTGTTTGATAGAGCCCCTGAACCATATTCCATCCCCAACCCAGAAGATCCAATAACCATCTTCAGAACCAACCCTCCTAAACCTTCTATTGATATACGTTTTAAACTATTAAAATACAAGGTACGGACAGGGTTAGAGTAACGGAAGGTTGCCATGACTCCAAGCTGGATCATGTGGCTGCTGGAAAGCTCTGGACGGCTTTCCTTGAAGATGTACAAGCAGAGTTTCTGGACCTCCAGAAGGATTGTCTTGTTGCTGCTCCTGGTCCTGCTGGACTAGCTCTGGAGTATGATGCTGGCAAGTACTATCATCCAATTCCAGACTGGAAGCCTCTAGAAGAAGCTCCCTTTGTTGATGAAATGGAAGGGGATAATCCTTTGCCTCTGGTTGTCTGGACTCCTTATCTCTTTTCAGTTCTGACTGGAGACTTTAAGACTCTGTTTGACTGGTTCCGGGAGAACCCTCTTGAGGAGAATCCTGATATGGTGTATCCTGTTATTGAGTATCATGCTGAAGAGCAACCTGCTGAAGATATTCCTGCTGAAGAGGAACCTATTGCTGATAATCAAATGATTCCAGCTTCTGCTGTTCCCGCTTCTTCTGCTGGCCCTTCAACATCTGTTTTGATGGAAACTCTGAAGGAACTCCAACAGAATCAAGCTTCAGTGTTGAGTCGTCTGGACAAGAAGGATGAAACCAATGTTGAATTTAGAACTTGGATGCAGAGAACTGAAGAATCTTTAAAGAAGCAAGCAGAAGACACCGCTGAGATTAAGAACCTTCTGGCAGCCTTAGCCTCTAAGCTTAACCAGTCTTAGTCTGAGTCTTGTGTCTTAGTAGTTTTCTTTGTTTCTTGCATCTGTTTTGTTTTTTGCATCTGCCTTGTACTCTTCCCTTTAGTATCAATGAAAATATTTCTTTCTTCACTCTATGTGTCTTTCATCTGAATCTTTTATGCTTTTTGATGTTATGACAAAAAGGGGGAGAAACGTGCTATTTGAATTGATTTATAATATCAGTTGCTGGGCTTAATTCTCAAAATTCCTAACAAAAATTGCAAGTTTTCTGTCTCTAATAGTTTTGCAGGAATGAGATACTCTGAACAAGCTCAAAAAGGGTAGAAACGTATTTGGAGAAAATCTTTTAAAGAGTTGAAGCAAACAAGCTTAATGTTCTGATACAAGAAGTTTCAAGATCAGAAGCAAGCTATGTTCTGATACAAGAAATTTCTAGCTCTGATACAAGCAAGTCTTTTTGATGCTCTGATAAAGCCAAGTGCTCTCAAAGATAAATTCAAAGCTCTGAAGCTATCCAATGGAAGCTCTGAAGTAAAGCTCTGAATCATCTGAAGTCCAAAGTTTAACGTGAAAGTCTCATCTGAAATGGAAAATACTCAGGAAAGTCTTTTATTTATAAATTCTTCTAGTATTAATTTCAGGGGGAGATTGTTAATTTCAGGGGGAGACATATTCACACACTATGATTAATATGCTTTTATGCTATATCTGTGTATTGTCTTTTTCATCTGATATTCTGGATACAAATTCATATCAATTCTGTATGTTTTTGTCATCATCAAAAAAGGGGAGATTGTTAGAACAAGAAATGTTCTAATCAATATTCTTAGTTTTGATGATAACATTATATATGAATTTTGTATAAGACAATGTGGTACTCTAATTCTTTACGTATTCCATTTCAGGAAAAGTCTAAAAGAGTATGCACAAAATCAGCGTTCAAAAGCTCTGACCCAGAAGATCTGGATGGCTTCATCAGAATATGGTCTGGTAGACATCAGAAGATGGTCTTGAAAAAATCAGAACATGATCTGGAAAGCATCAGAAGATGACAGTCAGAAGTAAGGCTCTGAAGATCTGATGGTATCACGCTACAAAGCACTTCCATAGTCTGTTGACTGAAGTTGCATATGCACCAAAGCTGAAGACTTTGATATTCAAATTTTATTCTAATACTCTGAGTCCAGAAGCAAGTACAAGATGAAAAGGCTACAACGTCAAATCTGTCTGACTGACAAAAGGAATGTTAGAAGCTACAAAAGACAAAGTCAGCAAAAACAGTTGAAGCATGGCTCGAGGTAGTTGACAAAAGAGTGAAACATTAAATGCAGTAGTGTACTATTTACGCAAAGCATTAAATGCTCTCAACGGTCACATTTTCTCACTGCCTATATATAGAAGTTCTTATGCTGAAGCAGTAACAACTCTCTCACGCTAAGTACCAAAGCGCTGCTAAAACGTTGTCACACAAAAACATAAAAGAACTTCATCTTCAACCTCACAACTTTGTAATATCTTAGTGAGTGTTTAGAACTTAAACTTAAGAGAAAAATCACTTGGTGATCATAGCTTATTAAGAAGCAAATCAAACTCTTGTAATATTTGTTTACATATTTGTAAAAGGAATTTCCTAGAGTGATCAAGTTGTGATCTGTATACTCTAGAAGACTTAGAAGTTATCTAAGTGGAGAACCATTGTAATCAAGATTCATTAGTGGATTAAATCCTCAGTTGAGGTAAATCACTCTGTCAGGGGTGGACTGGAGTAGTTTAGTTAACAACGAACCAGGATAAAAATAACTGTGTGATTTATTTTTATCTACCATTTTTAGAAACAACCATTATTCAATCCCACATTTCTAAGTGTTTTTTCACTCCTTCAAAAACGCCATTATTAGGGCAAAGACCAAGAACTCTTCGGTTTCGTGTTTATATGCGTTTTCATCCCAAAAGAACACCATATTTGTAATCAGGGGTCCACGTTTATATGATCTGGGCATTCTTATGGTTTCTCTAACACTGTTTTGTTGAGTTTCGAATTTTTGTAGGATAGGGAGGAAAATCCGCAGGTAATTTCATAAGAAAACTCGCAGCAATTTCCGCAGGTCTAGAGGTTGATGGCGATGAATAGTAACCTTGACTCGTTGACCATGCGTTGGGTTACGTAATTGTCTAGTCAACGAAAGCCTTCTCTCTCCCTACGCACGTCTTCGTCTGATTGGGCAGTCAAGAAGTCACGTCCTCTCTCCTCCTTCCATTGGTTGAATCGTGAAACATGGGGCCCACACACGACTGTTTGTTTCCAATTCATATCTCTTATTTTTTTTTATATAATCTTCGCGTGGGGACTTATTAATAACAAAAGCAAGCAGCACAAATGGCAGATGGGAGACGCCAACCATCAGACGTTCCTGGGATCGATTCCCAGCTCAGGCAATGTTTATTTTTCATTTTTTTCAGCTGTTTTCTTTCATTTAGATGTGTAACTAGTTTTTCTTTTACTTAACAATTAACATATTAGTTAAATTAGGTGATTGACACCCCTAGGTTAATTAGTTTAATTCCCTAAAAAAGTATAATTAATAATTTAATTATGAATAATTTTAATTAATTTAGGTAACTTAATTTAGGATTAATTTTAAAATTAGTAACTGTGATTAGTTTTTTTGTTAATTTTAATTAGAAATTGGGTTTTAATTAATTAGGCTAATTAACAATTTAGGTTTACTTTCAATTAGGGTTTTATAGATAACCATAGAAACTATCAATAGGAAAGAGTTGTTTATTAACTCTAGGTTTTTTAACCCTTAGGTTTTAACCTTTAGGTTTGTCATTAAGTTTTTTAGCCATAAGGTTTTTAACCCTGATTTTTCTAAACTTATATTTTATTCGCGATTCTCTCCTTATCTCTTACTCTAGTGTATGTCGCATGCCTTTAATTCATCTATTTATTTATTTATTTATTTATTTTTGCCATTTAAATTCTAGAAAATGCGTATAGGCTTGCAAGTTTTTTGTAATAGCTTAGGGCTTTTAATTTCCGCCTTTAATTTCTACCTTTAATTTTCTGCTTTTCTCCGGGTTTTTTTGGCCATGTAATCCCCTACCCGAAGCCTTGTAATAGCGTAGGAACATTTATATTTCTGCCTTTATTTTAACTGCGTGGTTAGTAAACCTAGGGAGTGAAAACCATGAACTGAATTTAGATCACTATCTTTACAAGATAAATATAATTGAATTAAGTCACCTGATTGTGACACGCACACACACCTTTATGGTAATCCTTCTTATACTGCCTTTCGATTAAAAATAGTCAAGTCCCTCGAATACGAGGATGCCTTAGCAAATGTTGCCCTCAGTTCATTATCATCATAAAAAGATCATAAATCCCTTTGAAGTGGCCTAAACAAAAGTGATCTTGTCCCTCGAGTTTGCCTACGATTAATTATGATAGTCCCTTTCGAATGCTAAGGTATCCTCATTTATTGCCTAAGATGACTATTATATCCTTCCCTGAAGACTATCTGCCCTCTTTATGGTAGGGACAGTCTTATGGCGAACGATTATCCTCGATGACCCTTTTCAAATCCAATGAAAGAACTACCTGCCCTCTTTATGGTATGGATAGCCCTTTCAAACAAAAGTCTTAATGAACAGAAAAATTAAACTTAGGGTAATTTCTCTTAAATGCTTGCTCTATTCAAATTCAAATCAAAAATACTTTTCCCACTCCTTTTCAAATTACTTTCAAAAAGGCTACGCTTATTTTACAAGCTAAAGTCCTTATTCAAATCCTTTTCCTATTCACACCCTACACTTCAAACATTTTAAAAACAAACAAAGTGAGCTAAGCAATTAAGAGCCCATGGATAACCATGGATACAAAGGGTGCTTACACCTTCCCTTTGTATAACCTACCCCCCGAACTCAAGTCTTTTAAAAAGGTCTTTCCTGTTCTTTTAGCCTTTCCAATTGGATAAAATAAAATTCGGTGGTGACTCTTGCTATCCGCACATTTCAAAAAGTCAGTTCTTCCACCGTATTACACTATGCATGGTAGAAAGTCCAAACTAACAAGGGATGAAATGCCAAGAAGGACGAATATTGGAAACATGGGAAAATTTGATTCTTCTAAGGACAGATTGGGGATGTCTGACAAAAGGAAGTCTACAGATTCGAGAACTAGAATTACCAAATAAGGAAACTGTGATCGAACAAAATCTAAGGAGATGATGGAAAGATTTGTCAAAGCAACTGAATTTGAGGCTGAAAGAAGTATAACTGAAGATACGTCAACATCTGATGGCAACACCTATGAATAAAAAATAAACGATGCCGAAGTAGGTGGTCGATTGCAACAAGACAAGATCTATGTACCTGGACTTGAATCTACTTCCAAATCAAATACAGCCTCAGCAGGTCTCAGCTATAGTTTAGAACATGATTCATAGGCTGATCGTCTGGAAGTTGGACTCAATCAACACAGAAGGAATGATATAAAGAACCGGGTCTCAATAGATTATGATATGGACCTCCAAGGGAAGAAGAGTCTTGAATATCATATTGATTATTCGGGAGAAGTACAAAGTGAAGAGGATTGTATGAGTAATCAGTGTGTTGGAGGAAATTACTAAGATCCAAGTATGTGGTATATGACATTGAGTGAACCTCAAGTCGGACATGAGGACGAAGAGAATGTAACTGACAAAGCCCCCTATATTGAGAGGAACTCAAGAAACTGTGCTCAAATGGACTTAAGCATCGAAGGGATGTCAGAAGAAGTTACTCAACATCTTGTCAAACAAATTCAACTTAAGATTGAAAGTCTACAAGGATTGAAGAGCAGGGTCTCAATTTGAGAGATATCAACAATGAAGGAACTTATGTTCCCTATCATCAAACAAGATTTAAAGATGAATGCAGTATGGAAAGATCTACCAATATTTCTGAAGATAGTTATTTCTCAGAAGACAAGGTTTCGGAAGTCCATGGTGACCGTGAGTGCACTATCCCGACAATGGAGGAAACTGGAGAAACTCAGCAAATGGTGGTTAAGGACGATGTCACCCTAGATGTCATGACTTTATCATGTGACATCTCTAGTGCTCACAAGGATCCTAATAATCTCAACAGAGATACCGAGGGAACAAAAACTGTGACGTTGGAACATGAGGATAAGGAAGCAATGCCTATTACAACTTCTGTGAAAAACTAGAATGATACTAATCTCAAGAAAGATCTTGGGATAAGTATCCACAAAGAAGTATAGAAAGCTCTTTTGAGCCACTAGTGGAAAAGCTGGGGACAATGGAGCTTCTAGTATGGCTACCGATGCATGACTGCTGGTCATGAGATTTATTTTGCTTTGTTGTTTTGTTTGATGTAAGGGTGAAATGCCCAGATATTTTTATTTAGTAGTATAAAAAATTAGCTTGACATACAGGTACCTTTATTAGTTCTACAACCTTTGTCACTTTGTGGCTAAAATGGGGGAGTAGGAATTAAGTATATACAAGAGGTGCTTGTACTGAGGAGGAGAATGTGCTCCAGCTGCTCTGATGGATAGCAATCTTTGAGGAGGAGCATGCTCTCCTATATTCTTTTTCCGCCGCTGCTTTTACTCTTGATAGGTTTTATTTGGTTGTTTTAGCCAAACTGTGCCAAAGGGGGAGATTGAAGGCTCTCTGATTGTTGGCATGCATTTTGCTATAACATACTGAGGAAGATCATGTTGGAAGAGATGCAAGATGACTTAGTTTCAGACATCAACATGTTGAACAAGATGTCATGATATCCTGGCATGACATCCTTCCTGCAGAAAGCTGATCTGGCAAGTGGATCAGGCATTATTATTTGCTACAAGAATATCTAAATCAGCTCAGAATATTTGAAGAAATCAATCAGCTGATATTTTTTAGCCATAAGGTTTTTAACCCTGATTTTTCTAAACTTATATTTTATTCGCAATTCTCTCCTCATCTCTTACTCTAGTGTACGTCGCATGCCTTTAATTCATCTATTTATTTATTTATTTATTTATTTTTGCCATTTAAATTCTAGAAAATGTGTATAGGCTTGCAAGGTTTTTTGTAATAGCTTAAGGCTTTTAATTTCTGCCTTTAATTTCTGCCTTTTATTTTCTGCTTTTCCCCAGGTTTTTTTGGCTATGTAATCCCCCACCCGAGGGCTTGTAATAGCGTAGGAACATTTATATTTCTGCCTTTATTTTAACTGTGTGGTTAGTAAACCTAGGGAGTGAAAACCATAAACTGAATTTAGATCACTATCTTTACAAGATAAATATAATTGAATTAAATCACCTGATTGTGACACACACACACACACCTTTATGGTAATCCTTCTTATACTTCCTTTCGATTAAAAATAGTCAAGTCCCTCGAATACGAGGATGCCTTAGCAAATGTTGCCCTCAGTTCATTATCATCATAAAAAGATCATAAATCCCTTCGAAGTTGCCTAAACAAAAGTGATCTTGTCCCTCGAGTTTGCCTACGATTAATGATGATAGTCCCTTTCGAATGCTAAGGTATCCTCATTTGTTGCCTAAAATGACTATTATATCCTTCCCTAAAGACTACCTGCCTCTTTATGGTAGGGACAGTCTTATGGCGAACGATAATCCTCGATGACCCTTTTCAAATCCAATGAAAGGACTAATTGCCCTCTTTATGGTATGGATAGCCCTTTCAAACAAAAGTCTTAAAGAACAGAAAAATTAAACTTAGGGTAGGTTCTCTTAAATGCTTGCTCTATTCAAATTCAAATCAAAAATACTTTTCCCACTCCTTTTCAAATTACATTCAAAAAGGTTACGCTAAAGTCCTTATTCAAATCCTTTTCCTATTCACACACTACACTTCAAACATTTTAAAAACAAACAAAGTGAGTGTAACTCGGTGAACTGACTTTTATTTTTAAAAAGTAAGCAATGTTGCGGTAAGCATGAGTCGCCACCGACTTTTATTTTGTCCAACATCTTGGAAGGGTAAAAAGAACAGAAAGAGACCCTTTCTTAAGAAAACGGGCTCGGGGGGTAGATTTTGAAAAGGGAAGGTGTAAGCACCCTTTTCATCCGTAGTTGTCTACGTGCTCTTAATTTAGATAGCTCATGTTTGTTTTGTTCGATTTAAGTTAAAAAGGGACTTAAGGACTTTAGCGTAAAAGCGTAGCCTTAGTCTTTGAAAGAGTATTGAAAAAAAGTTTTTTAATCGAGCTAGGCATATTAACAGCATTACCCTAACTTGGTCTTTTTCTATGCTTTTAATTCTTCTAAGAAAGGGATAGGGCTATCCTTACCATTTAGGGTAGGTAGTCCTATTGTTTGGACGTTCGGGACAATCGAAGGGTCATCGAGGTTGTTGAAAGCAACAGGTAGAGGTACCTTTAGCCAGTTCGAAGGGACGATCGTCACTTTTTCGTAGGCAACAATCGAGGGTCATCGAGGGACTTAGTGACGATTTTATATTGAGGGACCTTTGCTAACGGGTACCTCTAGATTTTGAGGGACACGACCTTATTTCGAAGGTAACCAATAGGGGAGTACCCTAGAGGTGAGTGAGAGCAAGACAGGCGCTGGGCTTTTAGAAAAACAAGTGTTTAAGCCCAACAACAAAAAACTAATAGGAACCCTAAGTTTGAGATGGGGCAACCCGGACCCCATCTTATTCCTCACTCCCGGTTCTTATCATCACCTCTTTGCCTCTTATTTCTATTTTTTTCCAATTTATTTTTACTCTGTTTCAATTCTCTGCTTAATACTATATCTAATAATCAAAAATTAATCACAACAACATATGAACAATGGTTCAGAACAATATTGAAAAGGGAAAAGATCATACCGATCGGTGATGCTGAGATTATATTGAGTCCGGATCGATGATGGATGTTGTTGTTGTTGGAGCGGTTTTGGAGCTGAGGCGCGGCTGAGCGAGATGGAGACGACACTATGAGCACAGGGAGGCGACGTTGTTACGTCATATGCGACTGTCGATGGCTTTGTCGACGGTTTCAGCGGTGATGTGGTGGAGGTCCGATGATAGTGAATCTGATGGCTCATGTTGCAGGTTATCATTGCTGAGTTCGTAATGTTGCGCATTCCAGTGTATAATTTGTATAGCTTTATGTTACCCTATTCCAAAGGATATGATATGTCTTAAACAAGACTACCTAGAAAGGCTCCTATAAAGGATATGAAACGTCTTAAACAAGACTACCTGGAAAGGCTCCTAGAAAGGATATGATACGTCTTAAACAAGACTACCTGGAAAGGCTCCTAGAAATGATATGATACGTCTTAAACAAGACTACCTGGAAAGGCTCCTAGAAAGGATATGATATGTCTTAAACAAGACTACCTGGAAAGGCTCCTATAAAGGATATGATATGTCTTAAACAAGACTACTTAAAAAAGCTCCTAGAAAGGATATGATATGTCTTAAACAAGACTACCTAGAAAGGTTCCTAAAGAGGATAAGAAACGTCTTAAACAAGACTTCCTAGAAAGGTTCATAGAAAGGATATGATATGTCTTAAAAAAGACTACCTAGAAAGGTTCCTATAAAGGATATGATATGTCTTAAACAAGACTACCTAGAAAGGTTCCTAGAAAGGATATGAAACGTCTTAGAAAAGACTACCTAGAAAGGTTCCTAGAAAGGATATGAAATGTCTTAGAAAAGACTACCTAGAAAGGTTCCTAGAAAGGATATGATGTGTCTTAAACAAGACTACCTAGAAAGGTTCCTAGAAAGGATATGAAACGCCTTAGAAAAGACTGCCTAGAAAGGCTCCTAGAAAGGATGAGAAATTTTTTGATTGTTTCTGAATTATCTTTGAAGAATAACCCGGAGTTAAGCATCAAGATTGTATCCGTGTCTAGAATGAGTGTCAAAATTAAATCTTTGATAAGATCATCTTTGCACCATATTAGGATGATAATGTTCTTTTGATTAGGAAATGACCTGAAAAGGCAAAAATTAGTTTTATGCACTGTCATGATGCATGTATTATGTAATGACTGTTAGTGTGCTCTGTTCTGTATTATTGTCTTATTGGCATCCATGCTTGGCTAAAACATAATAGCAGCTGAATGTAAAATAATGTACTCTTGCTAATATTAAAAGAACAAAAACAGATACTAAAACAAGATGGTACAAGGAATGTCATGACATTAACCATGACATCGCGCCTGCAGAACTGAGGAAGGAAGATTCAGTTTTGGTTTTAAAAGATACAGAATATTCTATGTGGATATTATGTAATCCTATGTGGCGCAGCCTTAAAGGTCAAAGAATCAAGTCAGAATATTGAAGAATCAAATCTAAGCATTGAAGTTTCAGCAGTTACTAATTTAGGAGATAAATTAGGTAACTTATGATCATAAGGCCTTGTTTGTAGCAGAAGAAATCTGCTGATTTGTAACAGCATGGAGTGCTGCGTTTTTAAGCCCAAGTCCAACTAGGATCAGGATATATATAGGAATCTTTGTAGCCTTATAGATCTAACGATCATAATGTAGTCATTAGGGTTTGTTGTGTAAGTGAACCACCCAGGTTGTGGGATGGTCACTGATTTGTGCCTCGAAGCCTGTAGGTAAGAGGTTTACTTTATTCACTCAGAAGCTGTGAAGCAATGAGTGAAGATTATGTTCTTGGAACTACTTCATCATGTATATTTAAGTTGTTGGTGATTAAGCTGTTGATGCAGTGGCTGAGTTGTTGACTGCTAGACATCATTGCTATGATTGGGAGTGGAATGGAGATATTCCATATCTAGGGAGAACCTAGGTAGAGGGGTCATTGGGTAGTGTTTAAGTGAGGAGTTGTAAACTGGGAGTTTAGCTCTGAATTGATACTGCTAATAGTGGACTTCATCCCTGGCTTGGTATGCCCCCAGAGTAGGTTGATTGAACCGAACTGGGTGAACAATTCTGTTGTGTTGTTTATGTTTCTGCATTGTTTATTTGTAAGTTCAGTTTGGATGTCATAACATCGTGCATGACATCAGAGTGTGATTTAATGACTGTGCTAACACAGAACCTCTGCTAAGCAGATTTGTTAATGTTAACTGAGCTGATATTGGATCCCAACACTTCCAGACCTCTGGATGTTAGATGTAATAAATATTTGAGGGATCTGTATGTACTGCCTCAGCCAAGCTGATGACAGACCAGATGTCACAACATCGTATATGACATCTGGGGTCTGTCTTACCAGAATTTCAATTGGTATCAGAGCAGGCATCCTGTCTGTTTCTGGATGAGTTCCATGGGAGATACTTTCTGGTTGTTGGAGGTAGTTGATTGTTTGAACATTCATGTTCATATTGAATGGTCCCTAGAAGTGGAGGATGGACCTATGTGTGGAAGACTGGACCAAACTGACCATAACAGGTGTATTCTCTTGGCAAGGGAAGATGGTGTTACTGATATCCAAATGATTCATGTGGGAGTGAAGAATTTGGGGTGTCTTATTCAGCATATAGCAGGGTACAGAGAAGAAGATTGTCAAAACCTTCATGCGGAAGTGAAGTTAATGATAAGATATTCTTTGTGCTTATCTGTTTCTTTCTGTTCAGAATATTGGTTAGGTCTTGTTGTGTTGCTTGAAGAAGAAGCAAGCATATTGTTGGATTGTTCAGCTGCAATTCTTGGATGTCATGCTTACAACTGGTTCTGGGAGTAAGCATTGTGTAATCTCTGTTGATATATGGCTATTTTCTGCTGCATAGCATCTGATGCATAATCCTATCTTTGAAAGAAGATCTCTAGGGTTGTATGGTTTTCAACAGAATTTGTAGCAGATTGTTCTCAACTTTAGTACAAGTGTCAAAGATACTTGAAATCTTTTCTCAAGTCCACTCATAAAGGCATGGTTATTGAGGTTGAAGAGGTTCAAATGATCAGTGTTCCTCATATTCATCTGCAAAGTTGTTTGATGATCTTCAAGATTGTCAAGAATTGTGTGTTCCAAGAAGAAGGAACTGATGGCATACTGGTATGCAGCTACCAGTTGAAGAACAGATGTTCTGGTGCTAAACTTATGTAGTGTGAGTACATTTGTTTGGAACCTACTCCTGATCTGGAAGAGGAGACATCTGCTTTTTGTGTTGATTGGTCAGAATACAATCAATTGAACCTTCCATCCCAAATGTTAGTTTATCTCAGGCATAAGCTTATGGGAGTTGGAAGTAGAGCTCAGTGCAAGTAAAAGGATTCATTCAGGTTTTCTTTTCAAGACCTCTATGAAAATTCAAGATGAGCTTATATCTGGTATGTTCTTTTGATCAAAGGAACCAGATGTGTGAATTGTTTTCTTAACCATAGAACAGTTAGTGGTGAAAACTGAATACTGTGTATAGTGCATAGTGAAATATGGTTTTGAATATTGTGTGATGATTCAAGGGAGTCAGATTACGGTGTGGAATCTGAGGTATTTTCAGGAGTTATGTCATAAGTGAATCTGTTCCAGAAACCTTGTTGAGGGAATCTCCTCATGGGGTACAGATTGTGGCATCCATTATCTCAAAGTCAGAAGAGAAGTCTGAAGAAAAGCTTATTGAGATATGGCATATGTTATCCCTTAATCATGACTGATGTGTAGCTGAGCTGAAGGTGTTGGTCGTGCTTTCTTTGTCCTTCCCCAAGTGTCACACAGGAGATGTTGAATAAGAAATCCAAAGAGTCTAAATGAATGATGTCATAACAAATGTTACAACATCATTTTCAAGAAGAATGCTTTCATGTATGAAGATGAGATCATTTAGAAGGACCTGGTGTGAGCAGTAAATTCTATCTGAGTGACTAATAGGTGCTCTGATGAGAGACTTAGTACTTATTGGATGAACAGCATGAATACAGATTCATATACTCTGTCGGGAGCTAAGTATGTGTATGAAGTGTCCATGGTCTGATTTGATCTATGCATCAATTATAGTTCTGTGTTATCTTCAATTAAGCATTAAGAAAGGCAATGGTTGTCTGGTAAGTTGTTTCAAGAAGAAGAAGATGTATGTGATGCTTTGTTTTGTAAGATACATCACAACACTTGAAGACACCAGTAAAAGATTAGGTTCAGACCTATCTGTTGAAGAGATGTTCAAGAGCTATTTAGAAGTTTCCTCTATTTCAAGGTACATGAAGTGACAGTCTGGATCTTGTGTAGCAAGCAAACTAAGGATTCCAAATTTGGAAAGTGTGGCAGTTCCAAATGAAGAATGCTACAGGTTAAGGACAATTATTCAAAACATCCTTATGGTGTAATTCTCAGGGGGAGTATGGAGTATGACTATGAAGACAGAAGTTTGGTGAGATGATCAACTTAGTTGAGGATAAAAAGGATTCTTCTAATTCAAATTGGAGAGTATGTTAAGCATTATGAGAAACATCATATCAAGGAGGATTTCAAATTATCTTGGCAGACCTTGATCAGAGTGCAACTTGGTAGGGTTATGATCAACAAGTGGGAGAAGTGGCAGTTCTTTATGTTGAGTCTGTGGCAACCTTTCTATGGAAGCATCAAGTGTCAAAGGGTTATTTGTTGATTACTTCAGGTGGTAGACTTGAATCTGTTGAAGAAAGAGAAGTGGAGTTAGTTGGATGTACTGAACTGTTCAACTATATCTTAATGTTATACAAGATGTTATAACATCTAAATTCTGATGTGAGTATCTTTTGTAAATGAGTTACTTTGTAATAGTGAAGTGTGTCAGCTAGTTAGTTGGGCAGAGGGTGCGCTCTTGAAGATATGAAGATGCGTCTTATATTTTCCATTCATCATTACAAGTTTTCCTGTATGAAGCACAAATTATCTCAGATGGGGGAGTGTCTTCTTAGCTCAAGATATAATTCTAGAAAATTATCTTGGTCTGTTATACTCTATCATCATAATGAAGGTGGTCCAAGTCAGCAGGAGCTTTTTCAACTTAGTTAGAGGAAGTTTCTTATGAAAAGGTTTATTTAACAAGATGTATCATTACAGTCAGTTTTTCTGGGAATGGTTGAATCTAACCATGTGCTTCTGGTATCCACAAATCTTGAACTGGTCTAGTAGCTGCATGTCAACAAGTGTTGGAAGGCTCTTCACAGTTGCAGTATACAGTCTCAAGGTGATCAGAACAACAGAAGTCTATGACTAGTGAGTCAGTAAAGAAGTAGGAGGTCTATTACGTGGTTCATAGGATGCTTTGTCAATGTCTCTTAAAGAATCTTAAGCTATGTGCTTGAGGGGTGAAAGAGGGACAATGTCTGACAGGATGTCATGACATAGATAAAGACATTGATCCCGCAAAGTCAAACTAAGAAAAACTGCTTTGGAAAGAGTAATTGCCTTTGGAACTGTTTCCTAATTAATAGTTTGTCTGTTGAACAAGACCAAAGACTATCGTTACTTCCTATGATTCTCCAATGGCTATAAATTAGCATCTTCGCAGCAGGCTTCAGATATCAAATCTCTCCAAGATGTGTTTCGTGTGTGTTTGTGTTGGGTGCGTTCAGATTTGGTATTGCGTTGGGTTCCTCTACCAAAATCTGCTCAGAATAACACAGGGTGGGGAAATCATGAATCTCTACAAATGGAGTTACAACAATAACAATGAGCATGCATCTTCTTGTTCAGTCTTCAAGAAGGGAGACGTTTTAGTTGTGATTTGTGATCTGAGTTATGAACACAATTGTGATTTGTGTTCTGAGTTACAAGGGCTAGTTCTTGGAGAACTACAGTGGCAAGAATTGGTTTTCGTATCTTCTTCCTCATGTGCAGGGGGAGTAACAGGTTCTTCCATTGCATATTATGACATTGTATACATCTTTGTCATATTATGGCTAAAAAGGGGGAGAGAGGCTGACGCTGATTTTGCTACTGTCAAAAGAAACAAAGGAAGATTTGAAGACAGAAGTAGAAGCAGACTGAAGATGTTATGATGTGGTAACAGCCTAGGTATCCTGAAAGTTGAAGCAGCTGCTCTTGGAGTTAATGTGTATTTATTATTTATGTTTAGTTTTAGCCAAAATAAGCCAAAGGGGGAGATTGTTAGTGTGCTCTGTTCTGTATTATTGTCTTATTGGCATCCATGCTTGGCTAAAACATAATAGCAGCTGAATGTAAAATAATGTACTCTTGCTAATATTAAAAGAACAAAAACAGATACTAAAACAAGATGGTACAAGGAATGTCATGACATTAACCATGACATCGCGCCTGCAGAACTGAGGAAGGAAGATTCAGTTTTGGTTTTAAAAGATACAGAATATTCTATGTGGATATTATGTAATCCTATGTGGCGCAGCCTTAAAGGTCAAAGAATCAAGTCAGAATATTGAAGAATCAAATCTAAGCATTGAAGTTTCAGCAGTTACTAATTTAGGAGATAAATTAGGTAACTTATGATCATAAGGCCTTGTTTGTAGCAGAAGAAATCTGCTGATTTGTAACAGCATGGAGTGCTGCGTTTTTAAGCCCAAGTCCAACTAGGATCAGGATATATATAGGAATCTTTGTAGCCTTATAGATCTAACGATCATAATGTAGTCATTAGGGTTTGTTGTGTAAGTGAACCACCCAGGTTGTGGGATGGTCACTGATTTGTGCCTCGAAGCCTGTAGGTAAGAGGTTTACTTTATTCACTCAGAAGCTGTGAAGCAATGAGTGAAGATTATGTTCTTGGAACTACTTCATCATGTATATTTAAGTTGTTGGTGATTAAGCTGTTGATGCAGTGGCTGAGTTGTTGACTGCTAGACATCATTGCTATGATTGGGAGTGGAATGGAGATATTCCATATCTAGGGAGAACCTAGGTAGAGGGGTCATTGGGTAGTGTTTAAGTGAGGAGTTGTAAACTGGGAGTTTAGCTCTGAATTGATACTGCTAATAGTGGACTTCATCCCTGGCTTGGTATGCCCCCAGAGTAGGTTGATTGAACCGAACTGGGTGAACAATTCTGTTGTGTTGTTTATGTTTCTGCATTGTTTATTTGTAAGTTCAGTTTGGATGTCATAACATCGTGCATGACATCAGAGTGTGATTTAATGACTGTGCTAACACAGAACCTCTGCTAAGCAGATTTGTTAATGTTAACTGAGCTGATATTGGATCCCAACACTTCCAGACCTCTGGATGTTAGATGTAATAAATATTTGAGGGATCTGTATGTACTGCCTCAGCCAAGCTGATGACAGACCAGATGTCACAACATCGTATATGACATCTGGGGTCTTTCTTACCAGAATTTCAATTAGGTTCTCAAAATAAACAAGAATGTTGTATGTTATGTATGTAATGTGAATAAGGTTCTCAAAATAAACGAGAATGATGCATGTTATGTATGTATTATGAATGATGCATGGATGGACTATATAGTCGAAGCATATTGGTAACTTTGTATAGCAATTTCTGGTTGAGAAAATAAATCTCGGTATGCTGCTGGAGATGATGACAAGGTGATTGTGTTGAGAATTCTTGTCTTCCGTTCGAGGATATCCAGCTGGGGATTTTTATTACCGCTTGGGGATGATAGTAGCTTGAGTGATTTGATCCTGATGTATCTTGGGGACAAGAAGAATAATCTTTTGATGTACTATCTGATCGAGCTCAGCTCTGAGTGTCAACTCTTAATGGGGATAGTGAGTTTGAATGAACCCTGTTGGAGAAGAAGATTGTGTCGGAGAACCGGCAGTATCAGAGACGTACACTCTGTTGGGGAACCAGGTCTCTTTTGGGGAGAGATTATTGGAAGATAACTTCTCGGGGAGTACTCTGTGAGGATATTTTGTGAAAACAACTCTGTGGGGAATATTCCTTGAGATTTCAAATTTTCATTGCCCCATGTCTTCAAGTATTTTGTCACTTGTTGTTGGAAAACATTTTCTTGACCATATGTGGCCCTTTGCATGTGGGAGTCTATCTGCTCCTCAGATCAGTAGCCTGGTATACTTGATGCTTGAAGTTATTGGATTAGAACTCTATATGAGAGAGTGATACTGACACCATCTGATGTTGGTCACTAAGTGGTCTTTGCAACATGCCCCCAAGTGATGGAATTGCCCCTCTAGTTATTCAACACTTTTGAGAGATTCATCGAATCTTGACTTGATTGCCTAGATGAATGGGATAGTAACATGTCATGCCCCTTGTAAACATACGCCTTTAGCCAACTGGGTCAGGCGCAAGAGATGTTTATTCTTTTCGATGTACTTCTGAAGCAACTTTATCTGTCGAGAGGACTTTTGAGATTTTGTGCTATCATAAGCAGCATGCCCCAGTATTATGAACTTAGGAATAATGCCCCTGATTTATTCGGGTCGGAGGTAGTTTCAACTATGCTCGGGTGAATGCTCCTGGTTGTTCAGGAGTTTTGAGAGATCCTTTGAATCTTGACCTGATTGCCCCATATATCTGAACGCTTACTCAACTGAGTATTTCGACTACTTTTGTGCCCCTGAGGGTGATCAGAATTTGAGATATTCTTGCTCGAACTCAACGGAGTTCTAAAGACAACTTGTCCCTTGAGAGGATTAAACTTTTCATCTGCAGTTCATGATGGAAGCTTTCCTGGTGTCAAGTACTTGTTCATATGCAAAGAATGTTTATTATGAGAAATATAATTCTAATGCAAAGTTCATGTTTGTCTTGAAGTTTAAAAAATAATTTTTTGAAAGGATGTCAAAACATCGATTTTTGTGAAAGGTGGTGTGATGCCAACTCAAGCGTTTTAGCAAAACTCATAGGAGTCAGTTTACCAAATTCTCGTTACAGTATGCTTTCAAATTAACCCTGCTTCAATTAGGACTTTTGAGGGTTGTAACGTGGCTAGGTTCACGGTTTTAGAAACAAGGATTTTTAGGCTCAAAATTTTATTGGTGCCCACCCCCTTCGTGATGTTCTCCAACCTAAGTTCAGTTAACTCGATGCGAGCATTCATCCTTCAAGAGAAGTTTGAGGCGATTGAGGAATTGATGAGGTGTTTGGACATGACAGTCACTTTACCTTTCGTATTTGGTGTCTGATCACACGACTTGGTTCTTTTGTTAAGGATCTTTTTGTCTCGCGATCCTTTCTTTTCAAGTTTTTTCATTTTTCCCTAACTTTTTCCTGGACAAATTCCTTTGAGTTTTCAGGTTTGCAGTCCAGCACGATGCCCTAATTTTTGCCTAAGTCACTTATTTTCAAGTTTGTTGACTTAGTGGGCTTTCTCTCCTTTTTTTTATTCATTCTTTTCTTTTTGGACAAGTCGTGTGATCCTAAGTCTTTTGATTTGTTGGAAAGATTGTGACTGCCTCATTTCTTGGATGACGAAGGATAACCATTGTGGTTGAAGGATAACCATTGTTGTATCCTTAGGTGCGTGCTCCTGATGAATTTTGAATGCTCAATTAAATATGAGGGTTTTTTCGTATCGAAAGAAACTCCTGCTTCAAGGCTCAAGGGGGTGAACGAGGGTTTATCATCCTTATATCTCCACTGTTTGGGAATTGAAACAATGCATGTACATCATCAACAAGGTTTTACTCGAAAGCATACCATTTGAGGTTATGGGTATTATGTGTTCGTCATTCTCCCTTCGGAGTTGTCATGCTTTATCGCCGAGTGTTTGGCATCACAAGCAAAGAAAACATGTTAGAGCGAGAGCGAATGAATTTTTTCATGACAAACATATACAATGCATTATTTTTATAGTTCAAAAACAAACAAGTATGACATATAAGCAGTATTGAATCAAAATAAGAAAGACTACGCATGAACATACATGATGATGTAGGGATTGTCAAAGTTGAGGAGATTTTCTCCGTATGGACTTATTTCTTCAGAAGATCCGTTGAATCGAGGGAGAACTTCAAATCTGGCTTGCAGGTGTGAATCTGATAACTTTTGCATCAATCAAGTCTTGAACCTTGCCTCAGAATGGCTGACAATCATCGATCGACTGACCAAGTGCCCCAGACTGGAAAATAAACCGAGTGTTAGTGTCTAAACTTGCATGACACTTTTAGATTACTTCTAGGAGGAAGATTTCGACGAAGTCACATAAGAGTTGTAAGTATCCAGCTTTAGGGATTTGATGAAGAAGGCGAGAAAATCGTTGTCTAGTTCATAACATTAGAAATGGATTTGGTTGCAGCTTTGCCTGAAGACCTTTGACTTTCATCTTCGAGTGTCCTTCTATAAGAATCAAGCTCACCATGTCTAGTGGGTCATAGCCTCTGATTCGGGGTACGTTACTTTCGAGTTTGAAAAGCACACGGCTAGAGGAAAATAAATCCTCTTGCCCCTTGACATAAGTTTATTTTACTTTCGAGTTTGAAAAGCATCTTCCTAGAGGAAAATAAATCCTCTTACCCCTTGATAGAAATTTAGGCTCTTTATAGTCCTTCCATAACAGTACCTGGAAATTATACGTCCTAAATACCTAAGATCCCTGAAAAAGGTTAGTCAGCATGTTATGTAAAAGCATAGGGTAGTACGGACAAGTAAGTCCTACAACCAAAACCTGCAAGGAGATTAAGTGGTTAGATAACAAACAAGTCACACAAGGGTCCTTAGGTTTACGGCTTGCATGGAGTATGACCAGGTGATTACCCTTCCCCAAAGGTGCTTCTATGGATAAGAGTGAATTTAGTAACAGGGTTCTACCAGTTACTCAAAATTGTCAGCCCCTCTAAAGCACCCTCGGACATGATACATTCGCATCATGCAATGATACTTTAGGAAAGAACCTATCTGAGTTGTAGTATCGGGTAGCGACTAGGCCCTCAACATTTGTCAAGAGTAGCCCCCCCACTACGTCCAAAAGGCCAAGATGGGTTAAAGGGTAACTAAAGGTCCTTAAGCTCCGGCGCACCCAAAGGTATATACATAGACCTCCCTCATTTGAGCAAGGTGTGCATATATCTATGGAGTCCTAACTTAAGTGTGAACTTCATATTGACTCATCTCCCACTTATGTGAAAGAGGTCGCCATGACTATGCCACTCCTATCTTAAGTGTACTTGAATCCGGGTATAGGATTCGTCCTTCATTTAATTCCCAAGCAACCTTGAAAAGTAAAGCAATTAATACAAACAAATTGGTGATCTAAGCCCTAAGGTAAACACCTCTTTAAAGACTCCCCAGCAGAGTCGCCAGTTCTGTAACTCGGTGAACTGACTTTTATTTTTAAAAAGCAAGAAATGTTGCGGTAAGCATGAGTCGCCACCGACTTTTATTTTGTCCAACATCTTGGAAGGGTAAAAAGAACAGAAAAAGATCCTTTCTTAAGAAAACGGGCTCGGGGGGTAGATTATGAAAAGGGAAGGTGTAAGCACCCTTTTCATCCGTAGTTGTCTACAGGCTCTTAATTTACTTAGCTCATGTTTGTTTTGTTTGATTTAAGTTGAAAAGGGACTTAAGGACTTTAGCGTAAAAGCGTAGCCTTAGTCTTTGAAAGAGTATTGAAAAAAAGTTTTTTAATCGAGCTAGGCATATTAAGAGCACTACCCTAACTTGGTCTTTTTTTATGCTTTTTATTCCTCTAAGAAAGGGATAGGGCTATCCTTACCATTTAGGGTAGGTAGTCCTATTGTTTGGATGTTCAGGACAATCGAAGGGTCATTGAGGTCGTTGAAAGCAACAGGTAGAGGTACCTTTAGCAGGTAGAGGTACCTTTAGCAAGTTCGAAAAGTAAAGGTTCCTACGCTATTACATCGCTTTGGGGGAGGGGATTACAACAAAAACCCGCGGGAAAATAAAGTGCGAAAAATGAAAAAGTCCTAATTAACTATTACAAACCCGAATTAATTAAAATTGAAAATTATAAATGTCCATGAAACGCGAGAGTCTTAATATCAAGTGGTACCTCGCAAGCAAAGCAAAAATGTTATTAACAAAATGGTGAAAAATATTTACAAATATTAACTAATGAAAGAAACATTAAATTAAATACATTAAACTCCAAACAATACAAAAAACAATAATTAACATATTTGATATTTTGAATATTTTTTAGTATTATGTATTTTTTGTATTTTTCTCATATTAATTAGAAACTAAAAAAAACTATTATAAAGAAACAAAGCATGGATTGGGCTAAAAAAAAGGATTAAAATGAGGGTGTGCTGTAAGTAAAACGCTGGACTGTAGGGAGGTGTAAACAAAGACAGGCGTTGGGCTTTTAGAAACACAAGTGTTTAAACTCAACAAAAAAAAAACTAATAGGAACCCTAAGTTTGAGATGGGGCAACTCGGCCCCCATCTTATTCCTCACTCTCGGTTCTCATCATCACCTCTTTGCCTCTTGTTTCTATTTTTTCCAATTTATTTTTACTCTGTTTCAATTCTCTGCTTAATACTATATCTAATATTCAAAAATTAATCACAACAACATATGAACAAAGGTTCAGAACAATATTGAAAAGGGAAAAAGATCATACCGATCGGTGATGCTGAGATGATATTGAGTCCGGATCGATGATGGATGTTGTTGTTGTTGGAGCGGTTTTGGAGCTGAGGCGCGGCTGAGCGAGATGGAGACGACACGATGAGCACAGGGAGGCGACGTTGTTGCGTCATATGTGGCTGTCGATGGCTTCGTCGATGATTTCAGCGGTGATGTGGTGGAGGTCCGATGATAGTGAATCTGATGGCTCATGTTGCAGTTGTCATTGCTGAGTTTGTAATGTTGCGCATTGCAGAGTATAATTTGTATAGCTTTATGTTACCCTGTTATAAAAACACAACAGCAAGAAACTGTTAGATTATCTTTTCCTTTTACAGATTTTGGGTTGGTGATACACAAATCATGGAAATTATTTGATAAAATCATATGCAGGCTTTGAATTTGAATGATACTTTGTAAACAAAAGTTAATTCTTTGAATTTTGGATTTGGTATTTTGTATATCAGTGTTGGTATTCTTTGATAGACTTATGTAAACAAAAAGCTTGTAAAACTAGATTTTCTGTTGGTTAAAAAAAATGTGTATACCGCTTAAGGTTTTAAAAAATGATGGAATAAACATATACAAAAAGTATCTTAATGTACATAAAAGGTTGATTAAAAGTGGAACTTTTTGTGGTAAAAAAATAGAAATTAGCGAAGAACGCTATAGATGAACAAAGATCGGGGATTGGTATTTGCTAGTGGAATGTTTATATATACAACTAGTAGAAACCCAATTTCTGCAAATATGTAAAAAAGGATCATTAGATAACTATCATCACATGGTAAGGTTAGCCATAAATAAATTGAAGTCGAAAGAAAAGATTAAAAAATCGGGGGCCTCATATGTTAATCATTGGTCAAAAAAAATGTTAAGAAAAAGTGTAGAAGTTTAAAATAAGTGTTAAAATAATTGGAGAAGATTTTGACTGAAAGAAAATAAGATTTGTGATGAACTGTTGATGGAGGAAAGTTTCAGGAAGTTGTTGATGAAAAATGTTAGAAAGGAGTGCTCTATTTATAGGGTGGAATTTAGGTCAAAACAATCATAAAAAGGAAAAGATCCAACCCAGAGGCCCATGGATCTTTGTTGATGACCAAGATTAAAAATGTTAGACCTTCTGTTTGCAAGCCTTTCATCCTTACCAATTGTGCTATGTTATTTATTTAAAATAAAAAGCCAATTGAAAGTATATGAAGCATCGGCCAACATTGTCTATTTATTAAAATATAAGCAATTTAAGAGTAAACTACTATATTTTAAAATAGACTTTAAATCGAATATTTATAAAAATAGGATATCAATGTAAAGGAACCCTAAATTTTTATAAAACCTAATTATTGAAATAGCTTCGAAATTTTTGAAAAGTGTGGGCAAATTTTGGGGTATGACAGTGAGCTAAGAAAATAAGAGCCCATGGATAACCATGGATACAAAGGGTGATTACACATTCCCTTTGTATAACCTACCCCTCGAACTCAAGTCTTTTAAAAAGGTCTTTCCTGTTCTTTTAGCCTTTTCAATTAGATAAAATAATAGTCGGTGGCGACTCTTGCTATCCGCACATTTCAAAAAGTCATTTCTCCCACCGTATTACACTATGCATGGTAGAAAGTCCAAACTAATAAGGGGTGAAATCCCAAGAAGGAAGAATATTTGAAACATGGGAAAAACTGATTCTTCTAAGGACAGATTGGGGATGTCTGAAAAAAGGAAGTCTGTAGATTCGAGAACTGGAATTACCAATTAAGGAAACTGTGATCAAACAAAATCTAAGGAAATGATGGAAAGATTTGTCAAGGCAACTACATCTGAGGCTGAAAGAAGTATAACTGAAGATACGTCAACATCTGATGGCAACACCTATGAATAAAAAATAAATGATGCTGAAGTAGGTGGTCGATTGCAACAAGACAAGATCTATGTACCTGGACTTGAATCTACTTCCAAATCAAATACAGCCTCAGCAAGTCTTAGCTATAGTTCAGAACATGATTCATAGGCTGATCGCATGGAAGCTGGACTCAATCAGCACAGAAGGAATGATATAGAGAACCAGGTCTCAATAGATTATGATATGGACCTCCAAGGGAAGAAGAGTCTTGAATATCATATTGATTATTCTGGAGAAGTACAAAGTGAAGAGGATTGTATGAGTAATCAGTGCGTGGGAAGAAATTACCAAGATCCAAGTATGTGGTATATGACATTGAGTGAACCTCAAGCCGGACATTAGGACGAAGAGAATGTAACTGACAAAGCCCCCTATGTTGAGAAGAACTCCAGAAAATGTGCTTAAATGGAATTAAGCATCAAAGGGATGTTAGAAGAAGTTACCCAACATCTTGTCAAATAAATTCAACTTAAGATTGAAAAGTCTGCAAGGAATGAAGAGCAGGGTCTCAGTTTGAGAGATATTAGCAATGAAGGAACTTATGTTCCCTATCATCACAAAGGATCGGAAGATAAATGCAGTATGGAAAGATCTACCAATATTTCTGAAGAGAGTTATTTCTCAGAAGACAAGGTTCGGAAGTCCATGGTGACCGTGAGTGCACTATCCTGACAATGGAGGAAACTGGAGAAACTCAGCAAATGGTGGTTAAGGACGATGTCACTCTAGATGTCATGACTTTATCATGTGACATCTCTAGTGCTCACAAGGATCCTAATCATCTCAACAGAGATACCGAGGGAACAAAAACCGTGACGTTGGAGCATGATGATAAGGAAGCAATGCCTATTACAACTTCTGTGAAAAACTCGAATGATACCGATCTCAAGAAATATCTTGGGATAAGTATCCATAAAGAAGGATAGAAAGCTCTTTTGAGCCACTAGTGGAAGGGTTGGGGACAATGGAGCTTCTACTATGGCTACTGATGCATGACTACTGGTCATGAGATTTATTTTGCTTTGTTGTTTTGTTTTATGTAAGGGTGAAATGCCCAGATATTTTTATTTAGTAGTATAAAAAATTAGCTTGACATGCAGGTACCTTTCTTAGTTCTACAATCTTTGTCACTTTGTGGCTAAAATGGGGGAGTAGGAATTAAGTATATGTGCTTGTACTGAGGAGGAGAATGTGTTGCAGCTGCTCTGATGGATAGCAATCTTTGAGGAGGAGCATGCTCTCCTATATTCTTTTTCCGCCGCTACTTTTACTCTTGACAGGTTTTATTTGGTTGTTTTAGCCAAACTGTGCCAAAGGTGGGAATGAAGGCTCTCTGATTGTTGGCATGCATTTTGCTATAACATACTGAGGAAAATCATGTTGGAAGAGATGCAAGATGACTTAGGTTTAGACATCAACATGTTGAGCAAGATGTCATGATATCCTGGCATGACATCCTTCCTGTAGAAAGCTGATCTGGCAAGTGGATCAGATGTTATTATTTTCTACAAGAATATCTAAATCAGCTCAGAATATTTGAAGAAATCAATCAGCTGATATTTTGGCCAAGATGGATTAAATCCGAAGATTTCCATGTTGTCTATTATTGGAGACATTATAGGAAATATTGGATTGATGTCCAAATTTCTTGGAGAACATGTAGCAGAATTTTGGCAGCCTCACTTCTGCGATTTGAAGCCCAGTCCAGAAAAAGACACATCTATAAACAGAAGGGTTGTAACCTAATTTAGGCGTGGAACTGATATTGTTTGTTTTAGGGTTTAGGAATCCTTATTTTCTATGTGTTCCATATTTGATCTCTGAAGCTTTTAAGCAAGGAGAGTATTTGCATCCTCGTAAGCTTTTAAGCATCGAGGAGTAGTTTTATTCTGGAAGATTATCTTCTGGTTATTATTTTTACTTGATTTTTATTGTCACTGGGATTGTGACTGGAAGAGATTTGAGGAGGGCCTCATACCTAGGAGAGACTTAGGTAGAAATCATAGGAAAGGTAGTGATTAAGTGAGAAGGATAAACGAGGACTGTTTAACTTCGAATTGATACTATCAGATATTGGTTTCATCCTGACTTGGTAGCCCCTAGAGTGGAAAGGATTGTTCCGAACTTGGAAAACATAGCGCTGTGTTATTTATTTTTCTGCACGCTTATTGTTTCGATTTATTCGTGTTCATATCTCAAATATAGTGTCGTGGCATGTCATTCGACATATCATATCTAATACCAGAAATTCAGTGGTGATTACAACATATTAATTGTAACACTCCCGCTTAATGTGTTGCTCTTTAACTCCCATTTTTTCTCTAAGTTGTTGAAATCTTCCTATTGGTAGTGCTTTAGTAAAAATGTTTGCAAGCTTCTCGTGTGAACTGCAGAACACTAACTGCACATCGCCATCTTCGATCACACTTCGAATGAAGTGGTGCTTTATATTAATATGTCTTGTTCAATTATGGAAAACGGGATTCTTCGCCATGGCTATTGCTGATTTATTGTCACAGTGAAGCAACAAAATTTCTTCTTGCTTTTCTCTTATATCTTCAAGTATTCTTCTCAACCACAATGATTATTGTGTAGCCAAACCAGCTGCCAAATAATCTTCTTCAGCTGAAGATTGCGCTACAGTGTCTTGTTTTTTCGAACAACAAGAAATTACTCCATAACCCACGCTGAACACATAATCAGAAGTTTTTTTCATGTCATCAACACTTCCAACCCAATCAATGTCATATTAGCCTTTAGGTTCGAGTTTAGAATTCTTTTCAAACTTGATTCCATGCTCCATGGTTCCCATGACATACCTTATAACTCTTTTTGCTGCTCCAAGATGTAAATGACTTTGTTTACTCATGAACCTTGAGAGTAAACTAGCAGCGAACATTAAGTCGGGTCGTGTAGCTGTTAGATAAAACAAGCTTCCAACCAAACTTATATACATGCTTGCATCTACTAATCTTCCACCATATTCCTTCTTTAATTTTTCATTAACCACTAAAGGAATATCAACAGGTTTGCAGCCATTCATTCCAAACTTTTTCAAAATACTTTCAGCATATCTCTTTCGACAAATAAAAACTGCATATTCATCTTGGTAAACCTCAATACCAAGAAAATGTTGCAGCAAGCCAAGATCGCTCATCTCTTATATTTCCATCATTTTTATTTTAAAATTTTCAACCATTTTCTTGTTGTTACCCATATACACAAAATCATCAACATAAAGGGCAACAAGAAGGATATCATCTTTACTTTGATGCTTCACATATAAGGTAGGCTCACTTTGACTTCTTTGAAATCCTTGTTGAATGAAGTAGCTGTCAATTTCACTATACCATGCTCTAGGGGCTTGTTTCAACCCATAGAGAGCTTTCTTCAACTTGTAAACATTTTCTTATTTTCCTTTAGTCATAAAGCCTTGAGGTTGCTGCACATATACCTCTTCTTTTGCTGCACATGTACATGTTCCACCCTTTATGAGTTGATAATGCAATAACTGTTCGTATAGTATCCAATCTTGAAACTGGGGCAATAGTTTCACTATAGTCAATTCTAGGATGTTGTGCAAAGCCTTTTACTACCAATCTAACCTTGGCTCTTTTAATTGACCCATCTGGATTATGCTTCAATTTGTATACCCATTTTACTCCAATAGCTTCTTTATCATTTGGCTTTTCAACTAGCTGCCATGTTTTGTTTTTCTCAATGGCATTTATTTCTTGTTGCATCGCATTCCTCCAAACATCTTCTTTGATTGCTTCATCAAAATTTTCTGGTTCCACAACACAATAGTTACATCTTGCATAAATATCACTCAAATCCTTCAATTTTATTGGAGTTGAGCTGGGAGTTGATGAACTTGAAATCGGTGAACTTGGAGAGGATGAGGAACTTGGTGTACATGGGGCTGGTTGCTCATTCCCAGCTGCTGATTTTTTTTTGTTGTAATATGATTGCAGGGACTGTTTTCTCCTTCATTTTGTCTTCTTCCCAATTCCAAGAAGCGTTCTCATCAAATACAACATCCCAGCTAATGAAAACCTTTTTAATCATTTCTTTTGACTTTTTCCACCAAGTAAATTGTTAAAATCAACTTTGATGATATCATGTTCCCTTAGATAAACCCTCCTTTAGGATTTAGCTTTTAATCAATCTTAAAAATCAATTAGGTTTAAGTTTATTTCAAAACCCTAATTTCAAAAACTTTTCTGATCCCTAGCTTCAACCATAACTTATGGCTTTGATCTTTTCTCAATCCTATACTTGTATATATATATATATATATATATATATATATATGTATATGTACTTGTTGGTTTTCATCTTTGTATATTTATACTTTATTATCATTGTATATACATACTTTGGTTACTGTACAAATTTGGGATATTTGGATTGGCCCAGCAAGTCGGAACAAGGAGAAAGCAGAACAAAACGACCAATTCAAAGCTAGGGGAGTCATCAGCCCAATGCACCGGGATGGATCGTCAATTCAGATAACGACACCTTACCCGGTCTCGAGCGGGTTCCACAAATTGGTATTCAAACGTTACAAAGAGACCTTTCATATTCCACCCAAGCCGGTCGTGACCGCCTCACCGTTATGGAAGTTACAATTCTTTAAAGACCAAAACAACGGGAGTTACAACGATTCGCTCATTATGGAGGGAATCCAAGGTTCCTCCATCAATGAGAGCAATAATGGCTCCAACAGCTATAAATAGGACTCACAACTGAGGGATAAGCAAGACATTTTCATTCTTGAGCTCACATTAGTTGCGCTGCTCAAATCCCTATAACTACAAATCACAAACTCCTGTGTGACTGTGCCGGAATCTTCTTCCGGGGGGTAATCAAAAGTGTTTTACATGAACAGTTACTAACCACATGCATGAGATATCCATCCATCATCACATCATATTCATTCATGCATGAATTGATTCAAAGTTATAAACTTTCTCTTATCCTTAAACTTTTCACACTTGGGTCTTATACATTGATATCTTTGTAATACTCACTTGTTTACCTTTTTGATACACATGTTATCACACACATTAGTTGAGGTATTCATGATTTGGTTGCTTAAGTTGTTGCTAAAAATCCAAAGGAATGGGAATGGTATAGACTAAAATTGTCAAGGTACTAAATATCTCTTCCAAAATCTTTTATCTTTGTGCTTAGTATTGTTAAAGCTTTGCAACCCGCTTGTTTTGATAATGGTTTTGTATTGCTAAAGTTCCAGTCGAGTATTGTTAAAGCTCAACACCCAAAAAGATTTTTTCACTTGGCTATTTTTTTCCTTTTAAGAGGAACTACAAAAACTCTGACTTCCCTAATGCACTTAAGGGGTATGTAGGCCTGAGATGCAATATCTTACCGAGCTCACTTTTAAAACCATATTTTCTCATCCCCCACTTTCACTACAACGAGGAAGGGCTTTTAAAGCGCTTTTTTTGGCCTTTAACAGCGCTTTAAAGCGCTGCCAAAGCCAGCGCTGGCATAGGCTACGAAAGCGCTTTTAAAAGCGCTCTGGTAGGCCCCCCTATAAGAGCGCTTTTCTGGAAAAAGCGCTCTTGTAGGCCCCCCTTTAAGAGCGCTTTTCAGGAAAAAGCGCTCTGGTAGGCCCCCCTTTAAGTGCGCTTTTTCCAGAAAAGTGCTGTGATAGGCCCCCCTGTGAGAGTAAAAAATAAAAAAAAACGCAACATACTAAAGCGCTTTTTAAAAGCGCTCTTATAGGGTGGGCTTTAAGAGCGCTTTTTCCAGAAAAAGCTCTCTGATAGCCCCCCCTATAAGAGCGCTTTTACAAAAGCGCTTTAGTATGTTGTTTTTTTTTTTTTTTGCTTTTTTATTAATCTTTGGCAGCGCTTTTAAAAATAAGCGCTTTAGTATGTGGGCCTTTAAGAGCGCTTTTTAGAAAGCGCTTTAGTAGCTAAATGAGGTATTTTAATGTGCAGCCTGTAATTTAATCCTCCCAGTCGACCTGTAATATGTTTTCAGCCTGTAATATTTTCGACCTGTAATTTATTTTCGACGATATTATTTCAGCCATCAGTAAGACAATATATATATATATACTAATATAATACCATTATAATATCCAAAATTATATATATACATCATTACAACATCAATAATATTATAGTACTTCAATTCGACACAAATCCTACATGAAAAAGCGCTTAATATAAAAATGACACAAATCCTCTTTTATTTCTTCCAACTTAAGTTTCGGGTATCCAGCGGCACGGAATTCGTCAAGGTACTACAAAACAAAAACAAAATATGAATGATACATTTAGTTAAATGTAATAAATTATATGAAATTATCTTAAGTTATAAATTCATACCGTGAGCGGAATCTCTAATTGATTTGCCTGAAGGATTTCTTTCATAAACCTCAATACAAAGTATCCGCAATCGTAACTGTTTTTCTGTTGCGGACACTACATAGAAAAACAAATAAGATTCTATAGTTGTGCATTGTTTTATCAAGTAGCATAAATATATTATAAGCAACATTGTGAAAAATAATGTACCTGCACTTGGATCCAAGTAATGTTGCTAGATTTAGTTCGGGATACCTGTGCGTCCCGTTGACTTCGGAACACTTGTATTGATCTAATTAACAAATATATAAAAGCATATGTTTAGATCAATCCCACAAATAAGTAAATATATATATAAATATACACGAATATATATTTAGAACGATCCCACTTACAAATCAACGATGTCCTTCATGGCCGGATAATTGGTCCATTCACCATTTACCGAATTCAGATAATACACGACTTCCCTTATAGGGTTGATAGCAAGCAGCAACCAGTGTGCTCTATAAATAAAAACAATAGGTTATATGAAAATTTTGCTATACACAAAAGAAACAGAGATTAGATGAACAAAGAATGAGAAACTAACCCTACTGGTCGGGTATTATACGCCCAAAGATGCAGACATTCTGTATTGCCGGTGGACATGAATCTATCGACTAATCGCTGTCTAACTGATTCCCGTTCCGAAGCAATTGCCATTCCGCTGCAGTGGGCGGAAGACACGAAACGGAATCTGTTAGACAACGGAGTCCCGCGCAACACTCTGTCATACAACAACCTTAAATAAAAACATAATAAACATTAGATTATTTTCATTGAAATGTGTAAATAAATTATATTGTGGGACTAATTAAATAATATATCGGATGAGGGAATATTACCGGATGTATGAGTGCATGTTATTGACGCCTAGTTGATCATGCTTAAAAATCTCCTCCAAGTCATCAAGTGTAATAAGTGACTTGAATTCAATACCGAAGACACTCTCATCCATAACGATTTCACGTAAAGCACCATCCTTCAAATCGGACATATCAACCATTGTTGCGAGCGTCGACCGGTACCGAGGCACAAAAGCACCGCCTTTTTTTCCCGCTGGCTTCGGAGGACCAGTGGGTGGTACGGTACGAACTTGCTGCGTCACTTGTTGTGACTCTCGAGCGGATGCCTAAAAATCATATAAGTTAGGTAAAATATAAAATCATGCAGATTTAGATTCAGATTAATTATTAACACTTTAAATGTACCTCTTTTAGTGATGCAACGGACTCCTCCTCCTGTAAAATCCCTTTACCCTTAACTGTGGGTTTTATAGGAGCAGTCTAAAATTAAAATGTAAAAAATAATTAATAAACGGTTTAGAATTGACATTCGAAAACTAAATGATTCATAATCGTTTTCAATATACCTCATCACTAATGGTAATGAGCTCCGAGGGCCATGCAACAAATGATCCTATTGCATCTCGCAGCAATGTCGTCTCTGAGACCATGTCAGGTACCGGTAGCATCGCATCATGATCTACTACAACATCCACCGATACTTTCAGGTGTCCATCCGGGAGCGGTCTATGGTGAAGTAAATCTCCCAAAGTGTTGTGCACTTTTCCCTTGCCAACTAGTCGATAACTCGGTTCCGATAAGTATAGTTGGCAAGATGAAATGCCCTAAACCAATAGTAAATATAAAGTCATTATCATTAATAAAATAGAACAATTTAAAAGGAAAAAAAATTATAATTACCTCGGGAAATTTCCTTTGATAGTTGATACTAGCCTTATCACTAGTTTCTTTCACCAATGAAGTGTTGCACTTTTCTCTCATATACGCCTCTTTATCTCTTTGCAATTCAGAGACTTGTGCTTGCAATTCCGCCAACTTTTGCAACACTTCTTCATTTGAAGGATTTCTTCTCCTAGGACTCTTGTAAAAAGAGGTTGGAGTCACACCATGACCCTTACCCCTCACTCAACCGGGATACTCAGGAGCATCTAGTGCTCTACTAAGTACGCTCCCCTCACCGGTGGATGCCGATTGCGACAAGGTCTCCTGTAATTCATTTACATTAAAAAATCATTTATATATTAAAAAACATTTGATTTAATTAAAGACACAGTATTATACTTACACATTCAGTAAAAACTCTCTGAACTTCGGGATCGACAGCATGATCCTTGCCCACACGAGCTTCCCTCCACAACACATGTTCAGGAAGTGAGGTTTCCTCACTTTTAGTCTCCTCTAACTATGCATTGACACAAATGATAAAATCGTCAAATAAAACACATTTAGACAATTAATTAAAACGCATTTCTATTTACTTACAATTTTATCCTCCAAGCGTGCATATCCCAAACGCCCTTTTTTGTATGGATATGCGGGTTTGGATGCTCTCTCACTATTCTTGGCACTCCTTTTCCGAAAATCTTCATCTCTTTGCTCTACAAACTTAGCCCAATCTTCTTCACCAATGAAGATCTCATACTTTTTTGGCCGTCCCGGTGCCTCTTCAAGAAAGTTTCCATCTTTATCCTTAAGATAAGTGTTTGTCAAAAAAGCT
This sequence comes from Vicia villosa, assembly GCF_029867415.1. NCBI lineage: Eukaryota > Viridiplantae > Streptophyta > Magnoliopsida > Fabales > Fabaceae > Vicia > Vicia villosa. The sequence continues at coordinate 99,846,376 of NC_081185.1, read as the reverse complement.
TTCCACCCTCTATATCTTTTGCCGGCCAAACCAAGTATGTAGCGTCTACGATCATCTGGTATCTCAAAAGTCCTCTGCAAAAAAACATACTCATAGTGTGTTAGTATAAGTAATTTAAACAATTTATCGTCAGATAATAACAACAATTAACCATATATGATATATACCTGAAGCTCGTCCCAAATCGCTTTTTTTTCCGCATCCAAGTCTTCGCTTTTCAGATTCCATTTAGCTACAGAGACCGGAATATGCATACGAACAAGTGTACCAATATAACTTGTCAACTTTGCAGAATTAGGACCAATTGCTTGTTTATCAGAATTCCATTCCAATCGGTATACTAATCCTTGGTCTCTATGTCGAACGATTCCCTTCATGATAGTGATGCCTCGTGCAACTTCAATCCCGAAATAGCGTATGCGCTATAAGAAAGCACAATTACAGTTGGACCATAGGCTAAACATCTCAACCTTTCTGTTACTGAAGCAGGATCTGAACGATACTTTGAATAAATATGATCCCTAAACCACGGTATGAAACTTCGATTGTGCTCTCGTACTATCCAGTTCTCATTTCTATTTGGATTTAAATCTCGGAGAACAACCTTGTGCATTTCAACATACGGCTCAACCTCAATCTCATTGTGCAGAACATACAAGTGCGCTTGATCCCGTTCGACCATTGATACTGTCACAACTTTATTTCCAATTAGCCTTTTTCCTTCTTTTTTTTCGACAATATGAGATTTGGGGAGTCCAATTGATTGAACATTTGACAGATATTCAGTACAAAACTCAACCGCTTCTTCAACAACGTATCGTTCGGCAATACAACCCTCCGGTCGACTTCTGTTTTTCACGTACCCTTTTAATATTTTCATATAACGTTCAGCAGGGTACATCCATCTCATATAAGCTGGTCCGCACAATTGTGTCTCTTTCACAAGATGAACGACTAGATGAACCATTATGTCAAAAAACGAGGGAGGAAAATACATTTCAAGATCACATAAAGTAACAACTATCTCTTTTTGCAATGTTGGTAAGATCGCGGGATCGACCACCTTACTGCAAATTGACCTGAAGAAGAAACACAGCTTAGTTATTGCGCTTCTTACTTTTTCTGGCAGAATAGAACGTATACCTATTGGTAAAAAATGTTCCATTATAACATGACAATCGTGCGTCTTCAAACTCTTTAACTTGAGGTCTTTCATGGACACAAGTCTTCTAATATCTGAAGAGTAGCCTTCTGGAACTTTAACTTCACTGAGGAACTTACACAATGTTTTCTTCTCCTTTCTAGATAGAGTGTAAACAGCAGGTGGCAGATATGTTCGTCTTCCTTTCGTCACGGGTCTCAATTCAGTTCTCATCCCCATGTTTACCATGTCATTCCTTATGTTAACGCCATCCTTAGACTTTCCTGGTATATTGAGTAACGTACCTATAACGCTGTCAAATACATTTTTTTCAATATGCATAACATCCAGGAAATGTCTTACGTACAACGACTTCCAATATGGAAGTTCAAAAAAAATGGACTTCTTCTTCCACCCACCCTTGACAAGTGAATGTGCAAAAGGCTTGCCAAACTGAGTGCTCACATCTTTCACCTTTTCAAAAATTTGATCACCTGACAAAAAAGGCGGGGCTGTACCATGTTCGGCCTTTCCGTTGAATGCTTTTCTCCACCCACGGTAGTGATGATTAGAATTTAAGAATCTACGATGACCGAGAAAGACATTCTTCTGACAAAGATCCAATCGTGTCGTATCGGTTTCATCTTCACAAACGGGACACGCCTTTTGACCTTTATTGCTGTACCCGGATAGATTTCCGTATGCTGGAAAATCATTAATTGTTCCAAACAACATCGCCCTCAAGTTGAAACTTTCCTTCCTATACCCATCGTAAACCTCCACACCGTTGTCCCACAAAAACTTTAAATCTTCGATTAACGGTGCCAAGTATACGTCTATGTCATTCCCTGGTTGTTTAGGCCCAGAAATTAGCATTGATAACATCATGTACTTACGCTTCATACATAGCCACGGAGGTAGGTTATAGATCATAAGAATCACAGGCCATGTGCTATGCGAGATACTTTGAATACCATGCGGGTTCATTCCATCAGTAGACAATGACAACCGAAGGTTTCTTGCTTCTTTTCCAAATTCAGGATAATCAATATCAACTTTCATCCATTGTGGTGAGTCTGCCGGATGTTGCAACTTTCCATCAATAATTCTTTCATCTGCATGCCAAGTCAAGTGTCTTGAATCGGTCTCACTACGATACATGCGTCTAAATCTCGGAATTATAGGAAAATACCATAAGACTTTAGCAGGAGACAACTTTTTCTTATATCGAGGGGCACCACATTTAGGACACTCATTCAACGCTGCATACTCGTTTCGAAACAAAACGCAATCGTTTGGACATGCATGTATCTTATCATAGCTCATGCCAATAGAGGACAACATCTTTTTGGCTTCATACGTTCGATTGGGAAGAACATTATCCTCTGGTAGCATATCTTTCATAAGGGCTAATAACTCTGTGAAACTTTTATCCGACCATCCATTGTCCGCCTTTAAGTTGTACAACTTTAACACCGCAGACAATCTTGTGAATTTTGAACAACCATCATACAACGGTTTCTCTGCATCGCTTACCAACCTCTCAAACATTTTGGGACAATCCGCAAGATCTTCTTCAAGCGCTTCTACAATCTCCTCGACTCGATCGCAATCGTATGTGTCTGTGCAATCGTCGTTTGAAGCATACTTCCTATTACAACTCGACCCAGCATTCCCGTTACTTTTCTCACCATGCATTGTCCAACATGTATAACTTCTATCAATTCCAAACCGTAGTAAATGGGATCCCAACTGTTTCCCGTCAACCTTATCCCCATAACAGCAACCCAAGCAAGGACACGGCATTCGAAGCGGGTCTTCGGAGTGCTTAACCGCAAACTCAACGAATTCCCATACCCCTTTCTCGTACTCTTTCGACAATCGGTTTGATCTCATCCATGTCTTATCCATGACTTAATTAAGCTAAACAAATGCTTCTTGGTTTCTCTATCAGGTACTAAGGAATTCTGTCAAGATAATAAATAGCTATCATCATAATAGAATACCTAATCAGAATACCCGATTTCTTAAAGAAGACATTACCTTATTTCAAGGTAATATAAGTCCACAAACCAAAAAATTGGTTGAGAGACACTAAATTGATATTAAATAGAACCATAAACAATAAACTATAAGCAGAAAATAACAAACTATAAGCAAGAAGAAAGGGATAGTAACCTGAATTAGACTTGATGTGGGAGATGGTAGGTTTGAATCGGCGTTGTACAAGTAGAAACCAGAGACTTCAAAGTAACTGTAAAATTAAACACACACACACAAGATGCAGTTAAATACAAATATTATAAAAGTGAAGGAAGTATATGCAAACTGTAATATGAATTCACTTGTATATATTTAATGAAAAGACCACCAAAATCAATGAAGTTCTTTTTTCACTCTAATATGAATTCACTTGTATATATTTAATGAAAAAACATCAATTATATGACATCTCTAAATATATATTGAACAACTTATGCCACCAAAAGGCATGCTTTTAAAAACATGCGACTTTTGGCAGAGAAGTGAGAAATATAAACCATAATCTACAAACCGACAGCAAGTTGTTCATTAAAACTCAATCCAATTGTCAAATCAAGTTGTTGATTTAATCTCAATCCAGATGCATCTACTAATGTCTGACTCACATTAAATGAGACAATTATTCAAGCTTGAAAAAAATGCAAATGATACAACTATTGTCTTGTCTTCAACAAAGATATGCTGCATTATTGGTTAAGTTAGTTTCTTTGGTACAACCACCAAAATGAAACATACCAGAACTACCACATTCTTGATCATTAAGGTTTACCAACAGCATTTAAAAGGTTATACAACAATAACAGTCCCTTTGAACACTCAAAACTTATCATATATCATAATAATAGAAAAAGTTATAACTTCAAGAATTGATACATCTACTACTGGTTTATCAGTTAGGTAGTGAGTGATTAAGTATATCACTTCAATAAGCAACAGTTCATGTCAACATACAAGATAATATTTTTAAAGCTTACTTGCATTTTTCTAAACTCAAATTGTTGATAAAAAGTAAAACATCTATTTGTTAATATATTTTCAAGAAAATAACCATAAATAATTTAATGAAACACACTTAAAAACATAAACAATTAAACAAAAAAAATGTAATTAAACCAAGTAATTTTGCTCAAAACTACCCAAACATTATCATGTTACGCTTCAACTCACTTCTACAAAATAAATTCAAAGTCAAGCAGAACTAAAGAAACAGACAACCAGTTTATCAAATATTTGGTTCACTAATCGGTGCAATTTTTCAAACAAACAAATAAAAATTACGTATTAAAAATCTCAACATTCACAAACGTCTAACTGCCAAGTACAAAATTATTTTGTCTCACAAGTGTAATCATGTGATCAATTCCAACCTCAAACAGAGAACAGAAACTAGCACAATTTTCAGTTAATGAAATGGCACAAATTTGCTGTTAACATAATTGCCTGTAGAAGAAATAACATGGCAGGAGCTACAGCAGCAAATCAAACCAAGCCAAAACAAGGAGAAGATTCGAAGCCCCAATGAAAGTAAGAAACCCTAACAACTCTCAAATTAAATGTTTTGAATAGAAGACTCAACACTGATAACTTGAACCGAACACTTATATTGCAGCGAGTTCTAATACGGATAATCCGAGAAGCAATGATTGTGAAGAACACAAATACTTATATTTATGAATAAGAAGAAGAACACAAACATGACATAAAAATTACCTAAAGAAGCAAACCAGCGGCGGAGGGAGAACGGAGAACGGAAAACGAGAGCAGAGACGGCAACTGAATCGGCTGAGACGGCAACTGAAGGTCGTGGCGGAGGTCGTGGCGGAGGTCGCGGCTGAAGGTCGTGGCTGAAGGTCGTGGTTGAAGAGAGACTGAGAAATTGATTTAGGGATTCAATTCTGTCGCGAGGAGAAGAAGAGAGACTGAGAAATTAATTGGGGCAAGTTTTATTAATTTAATTTTAAAACACCTACGAGGGCGCTTTTGAAAAGCGCTTTAGAAGAACCCCCTATACCAGCGCTTTTTAGGAGAAAAGCGCTTTCGTAGCCTACCCATATAGCAGCGCTTTAGAAAGCGCTTTCGTAGCTCATTCTATACCAGCGCTTCTAAAAAGCGCTGTCATACCCCCCCCCCCTTTAAGAGCGCTTTTAGAAAGCGCTTTCATACCCCCCCCCCCTTTAAGAGCGCTTTTGAAAAGCGCTTTCATTACCCCCCACTTTATGAGCGCTTTTTAGCGTGTTTTTTTTATTTTGTTTTTAAGTGCAACCTATAGCAGCGCTTTTGTCTAAAAGCGCTTTAGTAGCTGCGCTGGCAAAACTTAATTTTGGCGTAGTGTCTATTTAAACAAAAACACAAAGACATTTTATAACAACAACAATAATAGTATTTTCAAAGAGGTTCCTATGGAGTACCATAGATGTGAGGGGTGCTTAAAACCTTCCCCTTGCATAACAAACCCCCTTACCCAAATCTCTGATAAGTTTATTAGTTTTGATTTTAAAAACTTCTGTAGGTTTTATTCACTCTTTCTCCCATTTCCTTTGGAAACTAAAGTGTTGTGGTAACTCTGTTTAAAACACATGAGCTAAGTCAATTTAATGGCTTTAGTCTCACAAATTTCACCGCTACATATTCCAATTCCATCGAACATTCCATTCATCGAAGAGATGTCCGTTTTTATGCACCCTTACATCGAGCGGATCATAGATATAGCAGAGGACGGTAATTACGGTTACTGAGCCGTCTCGGCGTTGCTTGGTAATGGAGAGGGTAGCCATTCAGTTGTTCGTCATCAACTCACCCGAGAGTTGAAGATGCACAAAGAATCGAACACGCGGTTATATGGAGAGGAAGCTAAATTTGAAGCGGTTACCGAAGCTCTTGTGTCTTGGATGAGCCCTTACGCACCGATGTCAAAATGGATGAAATTCCCAGAAACGGGACATCTTATTGCATGCGCCTATGATATGGTGTGCATTAACTTGACGCGTTATGGTTTTTGGGAAACCTTTTCCCACTCCGCACCGCACCGCCTACAAATTCAAATGCTCGAATCATGTGTATTAGATGGCTTTCAAAAGCGAATCACTTTGTACAAGTTTACTTGAAACCGGGATTCCCCATACCACCTACATCACCGGAATGGGATCTTCATCATACTAAAGATGTCGAGACATGGACAAATCTTTTTGTTGATAGGGTACACGAATTCGAAAGATTGAACAACATCGAGAAGGAAAAGTAAAAATTGGATCCACTAATAGATTTAGCCGGCGATAGTTCTTTTGATATATTTTCTAGTTTCAAAGTGTAATATATGCACCTTAACATTGCAATATAATCATTTTTTTTCAAGTATTAATCTATGTCTTTATGTGCTTTCATTGTACAGCTACTGATGTATTATTCTGTTTTGATAAAAAAATAGCAGGGAAACTTCTGGAGACTCTAGTTTTAAAAATTATAGTTTTTTTCCGTAGGTACACCTACCAAAATATCTACGATACTTATGTGGATATTATAACGCTACAATTTTATCTAAATTATTTTTCATTATTTGTGTATGTGATGTCGTGCATTTGTATGTGATGACGGGTGCTTTGATGGGTAGTGAGGTCCTTAGAATGAGTTAGTTGCCTTAGAAATATAGAAATTAAGGTGTGGGAGGTGTATGAGCAATAGTGTGGAGATGGACGTGTTGTGAGTAACTAATTAGTAATATTAGTTAGTAATTATTTATTTAAATAATACAATTTAATATTATTGGTGTTTTATTATAATTATTATTATTTCTTTTAGTTGTATTAGATAATAATAATAATAATAATAATAATAATAATAATAATAATAATAAAATAATAATAATAATAATAATAAATAATAATAATAAATAATAATAGAATGATGAAATAGATGGTTAATTGGGCCATTAAAGTGCAGTTGTAAAAATATTGTGGGAGTGTAAGTGTTAAGCCCGATAAGGAGAAAGAATTAGTGAAGGATTAATAAAAAGAAGAAAAATAGAAAAATAGAGAAAATTGGGAGAAGTTTGAGATGAACGTGAAAAAGAGGGAAGCTGAGCTAGGGCAAAGGGAGAACCTCCATTGGTAGAGCATCTTTTGAATAAAATTTCTAAGGTAATGGTGGGGTTCCAACTTTCTAATAAGTGGTGTAATATTGGGTATGTATAGTTGTTGATTTTAGGTTTTGGGGTCTAGATGTTGATTTTAGGTTTTGGGGAGTAGAACTAATCATGAGAATTGATCCTATATATGATTGTCATTGATGAAATTGGTTTTATGATGTGTTTTGGATTGTTATGATGTGTTTATGAGTGAATACTATGGCTTGGAGTGGTATTGATGTTGGCAGAAAATTGGATTTTAAATAAAAAGGGTTAAAAATTCGTAGCAGGAAAAATAGTAAATTTTGGGTTCAAGTTCAGGGGGAACCGGGTTCCCAGAAACAGTGACTTAGGGAACCCGGTTTGCCAACTAGGGGAACCAGTTCCCACTGAGTTGAAATGAGTTTTTCTTAAACTTCAAAAAGCCATAACTTTTGACTCGGGTTTCCGTTTGACGCACCGTTTGGACTGTTGGGAAGCTAAAAATAACCTCTTTAATCTAATCATGATTTTGGGTTTCTTAATTAATAATTTCTTATTGATATTTTATACCTTATGTGTTAGTGTTGTGTATAATGCGATGATTTTTGTGATAATTGATGGGGATGTGGGCGAATGATGATCCTATACTGTGTAGACTATATTATGATGATGTTATTGCTGTTGTTGTTGACCTGAAAAGACATGAATCATTGTTGAAGGCGTATGCATTGTCGTTTTATTATGATGTTGTTGTGATTGAAGTGATGATATTGTTTGAATGAAGTGTGGATAAATTGTATAATATATTGTATGATGATTTTGTTGTTGTTAGCCTGGAGTGGCGTAATGTTGAGGCTGATGCCCTGTTATTGCATAATTATATTGCATTATGACGATGTTGTTGTTGTTGGCCCGGATTGGCATTGTTGAGGGCTCACGCCTTGTGGTTGCATAATTGTTCTCGTTGTGTTGCATTTTATAATGTCGCGTTATTGAGTAGTATACATTGCATTTTTATGATGACCTGGATTGGCAAATTACGATGGATTGGATTGTCAAGTATGTTGGCCTGGATTGTTAAACTAATATGGCCTCACGCCCATTGTGTGGATTGAGTGCAAACTGCGAAGAAGGCTTATGCCTTGTTGATGCCTCTAAAAATTGGCAATCTGCGAAGGGGGCTTATGCCCTGTTGGTACCACATGCATCTTAGGCGTAGTTAGTCTCATTGCATTATTATTATAGTTATTTTTATTAACTTGATGTCTTGTTGAATATTAAAGAAGATGTTATGTTGTATCATGATGATTGAGCATGTTGTTATATGTGTGAATTGACGAAGATGATTAAATTGTTGGGGTATTATGTCTAATAACCTATATGATATATCTGATACATAGTTACTAGTATATTGTTATGGTATCTCACCCCTTTTGTTTGAATGTTACCTCTACGTGGGTAACACAGAGGTAATCAGGATTAGAGTATATGAGGTATGGAGCGATGCCTAGTATTGCATAGATTGAGTCGGGTTCTGCTTTGATACGTAACACCGGGGGATGAACGTTTGTTTTAAATTTTGTACTATGATTTGCTTTAGGAAGTTTTGAGAGGATTATAAACTCTCTTTGATTTTGTTGCAATGTTAGCACTTTCAGTTGTTTCGAAGATGATAATTGCTATGTGTAATACGGTGGGAGAACTGACTTTTTGTTTTGTTTTTCGTAAAACATGTTGCGGTTAGAAAAACAGTTTGTAAAAGAGCTTTAACTTTGTAATGATTCTCGTGTTAATGTGTACAAAGTGTAGTCTTTGAAAGTGTTTTGAAATGCGAGGTGTGAAAAGTATTTTGAAAGTTTTGAGTTGAGCAAGCAATCAGGAGTTACCTACCCTAAGTTCATAAGGTCTTTCTTGTTCTTAAAGTCTTTCGTTTAAGTGTAAGAGACTATCCACACCATTAGTTAGTGGGAAGTCCTTTCATTGGATGTGAAGGGACATCGTAAGGGTCATCGCATGGTCATAGAAGGCAACTTGTAAGGATGTCTTAGCATTCGAAAGGACTATAATCATTTTCGTAGGAAACTCGAGGGACAAGATCATTTCATCGTAGGCAACATCGAAGGGACTATGATGATATTAATCGGAGGCAACCTTGCTAAGACATCCCTACGTTCGAGGGACTTGACCATTTAATCGAAGGCAACAAGTGAGGGTTACCCTAAAGGTGGGTGTGTGAAGAGAAGTGTAAATATTTATCTTGAAAATTAAGGTTATTCTATGTTCAATTTTATCTTGCCATACAAGCCTATTAACATACATCTAAGCAGTTATAAGGTGCGGAAAGTAAAAGCAGAAAGATAAATCCTAACTATTACAAGACTTCGGGGAGGGGATTACAATAAATCGGGGAGTGCAGAAAGTAAATCCTAATTAAAACTATTACAACCCTTAGCAATTACATAATTTCAAAAAAATGCGGGAAAATAAAATTGTGAAAATTAAATACCTAATTACCATTACAACCTCGAAATAATTACATAATTATAAATAATTAAATCGGGAAATCGAGAGATGGACGGAGAGTAGAAGAGAGATGATTGAAATTAGGGTTTAAAAATAAAATCAGGGTTAGAGCTAACTAAAATTTATTTTACCTAATTACTAATTAATTACTAAACTAAAACTAATCCTAATTAATTATCACAAAATAAAAAATCGATTAATTAAATCCTATGTCCAATTTAAATTAATTATTAAATTATTTTACTAAATTAATTAAAGTTATTAAAATAAGAGCTTAATTAAACCTAAAAAAAGTCAATTGTTTTTTTGTTGTTTTTCATGATTTAAAAGAAACTTAATTAAAACCTAATTCTAAATCAAATTAAAATTAGTTAAAATAATTTACATAAAAAAGAAACTAATTGATTTTTTTAACCTAATTCTAATGTATTAGATCTTAATTGGCTAAAGAAGCAATTAAATGGTTAATTATTTTGTGGTTATAAATTAATTAAGTATATAGAAAAATAAGAAGAAAGAAAATCAAACCAAAAAGAAAGTGGAAGCCAGGGATCGAACCCGAGTTTCTTAGGTAATAGGACTGTCTCTCTTACCAGGTGTGCCCATTGCTTTAGTTGTAGTGGAATGGTTAGTAAAAAAAATAAATATAAAAACGAAAAGTAAATGTACAAGTCAACGCATGGGCCCCTAGATACATTGACGGACCAATCGTGGATGGAGAGAGGAAACGAATTTTTTGACCGGCCAATCGTGGCGCTACACGCGTGATCCGTGGGTCTCGACTCCTGTTCATCATCTTCTCCATTCCATGGCTTAAAAACAGTTGCGATATAACCACAAATTGGCTGTGTTTTTGCTACGATAACTTCGTAGCAAATTTGCAAAATTAAGAACTCAGAAAAACAACGTTAATGAAACAAAATAAATGTCCAGGCCCCCTTAAAATAATCTCCTAAACACGATGGTGATGTCCATTTAGTCTAAAACGGCCTGGGATTTGAAATACGACGAAGGTAAGTCATGAGCCCTAACAATGGTGTTTTGTGATTCACGCACCAAAGCTTTGAACCAATAGCCCAGATCTCTCCTAAAACACGTTAGAAACTCAAACAAACCATTAGGTTCAATTAAAACGCAACAAAACATGATATATGAAAATCAAGAATGTATGACATATGATGTTCATGGCACGTTCGTTCTGAGTGCTACCACGTGAATCTCTTGATTCATTCTTACCCTTTTGTACTTCGGGAAGAGTTTGAATGGCTGGCTTGGATTAAAAATGGCTAGGGATAAATATTTTGTATGCCCTAATTTCTTTGAAAATTTGGAAGTTTGAGTAGGGTTTTTGGAGCCTAAATTTTTTGAGTGCTAATGCTGAATAAGTTGCAGTTATATAGAGGAGTGAATTAGGGTTAAAAGAATTGGAAGGAAATCATGTTTTGATTGGAAGAAAATTTGATTTGATTTTTGTATGAAATATTTCCAATTTTAGCTCCAATCTATTTTCATCCTCTTTCTCACGTGGTATTGGGCTTAAGATGTGAATTTGGATCTGATTAAATGAATAAGAATATTCCATGGCATCTTGTATTATTTAAATCATAATTTTATTTGATTTAATTTGAATTTAAATGAATAAATTCAAGGATAAATAAAATAATATCATAAAATAATAAATATTTGGTTCATAGGCTTCTTATAAGCTTGGTATCACGTGGGAATCTCAAAATTATAGGCCCATTACTCAAAAGTTTGAATTTTGCCATTTAGGTTTTCATGCATTTTTTCAATTTTTTCCTAACTTGCACCAATCATAACTCTCTCAATTTTGATCATATGAAGGTGATCTAGGACTTTTTAGAAAGCTCAAGGTGTCCTCTAAATTCTCCTTTTGTTTTCATCTCAATTGAATCTTCCATGTTCATGTATGATTCATTTGAAAAAGATGACTTTTTGGTTGACTTTTGAAAAGACCTATAATGTCTTTGAAGGATAGAAAAACACTTAGAAAGGGGGGGTTTGAATAAGTGTAGCTTTAAAAAACTTGACAGATAAAAATAAATTGCACAGTTATTTTTATCCTGGTTCGTTGTTAACTAAACTACTCCAGTCCACCCCCGCAGAGATGATTTACCTCAACTGAGGATTTAATCCACTAATCGCACGGATTACAATGGTTCTCCACTTAGTCAGCAACTAAGTCTTCCAGAGTCTTCTGATCACACACTGATCACTCCAGGAACAACTGCTTAGATACCCTCTAAGACTTTCTAGAGTATACTGATCCACACGATCACTCTAGTTACAACCTGCTTAGATAACCTCTAAGACTTCCTAGAGTATTCTGATCCACACGATCACTCTAGTTCCTTACAACTTAATGTAATCAATTCTAAGAGTATTACAATTGCTTCTTAAAAGCTATAATCACAAACTGTGATATTTCTCTTAACGTTTAAGCTTAATCTCACTAATATATTACAACAGCAATGTAGTGAGCTTTGATGAAGATGAAGATTCTGAGTTTTGAGTAGAACAGAGTTTCAGCAAGTTAATAGGAGTTGTTTTGTTCAGAATCGTTAACCTTGCTTCTCATCAGAACTTCATATTTATAGGCGTTGGAGAAGATGACCGTTGAGTGCATTTAATGCTTTGCGTGTTCCGTACAGCATCGCATTTAATGTTATACGCTTTTGTCAACTACCTCGAGCCTTGTTCACGCTGTGTCTACTGACGTTGCCTATAATAGCTTTTAACGTTCCTTTTGTCAGTCAGCGTAGCTTGCCACTTGTACTTCCTTCTGATCTGATGTTTGTGAATACAACGTTTGAATATCATCAGAGTCAAACAGCTTGGTGCAAAGCATCTTCTGATCTTCTGACCTTGAAGTGCTTCTGAGCGTGATACCATCAGAACTTCAGTGCTTCTGATCTCATGTTCTTCTGATGCTTCCATAGACCCATGTTCTGATTCTGCTTCGACCATCTTCTGATGTCTTGCCAGACCATGTTCTGATGTTGCATGCTGAACCCTTGAGACAAAGCTTCTGAGCGCTGAATTATGCATACTCTTTATATATTTCCTGAAAAGGAAATTGCATTGGATTAGAGTACCATATTATCTTAAGCAAATTTCATATTATTGTTATCATCAAAACTAAGATAATTGATCAGAACAAATCTTGTTCTAACAATCTCCCCCTTTTTGATGATGACAAAAACATATATAAATGATATGAATTTGCGATCAGAAAGAGCAGACGGCAAAAGACAAATTACACAGCTATAGCATAAGCATATGAATATGTCTCTTCCTGAGATTAACAATCTCCCCCTGAGATAAATAATCTCCCCCTGAAATAAATACTCGAAGAACTTTAATAAAAGACTTCCCTGATTATTTCGGTAGAGACGATCACATAAGCTTCTGTCTTCAGAGAATTCATAGCTTCTGACTTCTGCTTCCATTGGACAGCTTCAGAACTAGAATTTCTTTAGATCCCTAGAACACTCACAGCTTCTGATTCCTGCTTCCATCTAGGACAGCTTCAGAACTTGAATTTCTTTGATCTTCAGAACATTCACAGCTTCTGATTTCTGCTTCCATTTAGGACAGCTTCAGAACTTGAATTTCTTTGATCTTCAGAACATTCACTGCTTCTGATTTCTGCTTCCATTTAGGACAGCTTCAGAACTTGAGTTTTCTGGATCTTTAGAACATTCACAGCTTCTGATTTCTGCTTCCCTCGGATAGCTTCAGAGCCTGAATTTCTACCAACATCACTTCATGCTAGATTTGTATCAGAACATTGTTGAATGTACCAGAGCATCATCAGAGCATCTCTACATCCTGAAATGTTACAGAACAAAAACTAAACGACAAAAGTCAGCATGAACGAGTCAGAACATAAAATGTATATTTGAACACATGATATTTATTAGAGCCATATAGGCTAAAATAATGTATCAGAGCAAATAGAATTTTGTCAGAGCAAATAGACAAATATGGATCAAATTCTATTATCCGTGCTTCTGATTTCTGAAGCTTGACAGCACTCAGCTTGCTTCAGTTTCCATGAGCTTATTCTTTTTTTCCAGAATAACACTTCTTATGGTTTTGCTTCTTGTGTTTGCTTTGAAGATTCTCTTCACTTCTTTATACCTGCAAAACACTTAAACCATATAGAACTTGCAGTTCTTGTTAGAAAATGTGTGGGAGCTTTACCCAGCAACTGATAGATTAATCAAATCATTTATCATTTATCTTCTCCCCCTTTTTGTCATAACATCAAAAAGAATATATCAAAAGATTCAGATGAATAAAACGACAAATAAAATCACTGAAATGTAAAAAGAAACAAAGAAACTTTTCATTGATAATCAAAAGATATTACAAAAGGTTCCTATGTTTAACAAGATGAGAAACATTCCTAGCAAATACATAAAAAGTCATTCAAGAGGAAATGACTACAAAAATTAAAAACAGCACCCTAGCAAGACACATTCTGTGTCAGCCCATCAAGAATCCCTGTGGACTCTTGTCTTCCAGACTGGAACCTCCACTGTAGGAGAGATCCAAGAGACCAAAGAGGAAGAGAGGGACAGTTCACAGACAGAGAGCTACTGTTGCAAACGGGGCTTTCTCTTAACATAGAAGTTAAGAATATCATTCTTAACCTCTTCCCATAACTCAAGAAAGTCTTCTGTCTTTGGGTGAACATTGATAACAACATCACAGAAGAGGTCTGACTTGAGAGGTATTAGGAGAGCCATCCCGAGATATACAGAGATCTGCCGCCTTTGAGTCATAGATCTTCAACAGGCTTGGAGCATGATTAAGAGATCCAGACAAAGGATTTAAGATGAACGCTAGGTTTGATATGAATGCAAAGAGAGAGAGAACGAAAAAAAAGAAACTGAATACAAAGTGAGAGAAATATAAGAGGGAAAAGAAACGTTTGAAGAATATAAAAAGAAAACTAAAAGAGAGTAAATGATGAAAAGCATTTAATGTTACGTGACGTGAGGAGAGATAATAAAGACAAATGAGGTGACTAGCACAGTTACCTATGGTCGGCGTCCCTTCAACTGCACGCGCGCTTATCCATGAATAGTAACGACAGGTTTACCATCCCGAGATAAAACGTTACAGCTGTTTTGCTTTAAAAGAGGTTCTGAATCAACTTAGACAATGAAACGTTAGTAATAACCGAATCATAATTTCTAAAAGATTTCAATCAGAACTTCTGATTTAAAAAAAATCCACATTCATTTCAGAAGATACTCATACGTAAGAACTTCTCATCTTCTCATTCTGGGCATAAACCCATACTGATGTTCTTCAGAATGAACTTAAACCTATCTTCAGCCAGGGGTTTTGTAAAGATATCAGCCCATTGATGGTTTGTATCCACAAAGTTTAAAGATATAACACCCTTCTGAACATAGTCCCTTATGAAATGATGTTTAATCTAAATATGTTTAGCTTTTGAATGAAGAATAGGATTCTTAGATAAACATATAGCAGAAGTATTATCACAGAATATAGGAATGTTACTCTCATATATCTGATAATCTTCTAACTGACTCTTCATCCAGAGCATCTGTGTACTGCAACCAGCAGCAGCGACATATTCTGCTTCTGTTGTTGATAGAGCAATAGTTGCTTGCTTCTTGCTATACCAGGAGATCAAATGACTTCCAAGAAATTGGCAACTTCCTGAAGTACTCTTTCTTTCAATTCTGTCTCCAGCATAGTCAGCATCGCAGAATCCTACTAAGTTGTATTCTTTAGATTTTCTGTAAACTAAGCCAACATTAGTAGTACCTTTCAGATACCTTAGAATTCTCTTAACAACAGTTAAATGAGATTCTCTAGGATCTGATTGGAATCTAGCACACAAACAAACACTGAACAAAATATCAGGTCTAGAAGCAGTCAAATATAGAAGAGATCCAATCATACCTCTGTATAACTTCTGATCTACCTTCTTACTTACCTCATCCTTACCTAGGATGCATGTTGGATGCATAGGAGTTTTGGCTTCTTTGCAGTCTAGAAGATTAAACTTCTTCAGAAGTTCCTTCACATACTTGGTTTGGTGAACATACGTTCCTTCTGATGTTTGATTTATTTGTATTCCAAGGAAATACTTGAGTTCTCCCATCATGCTCATTTCAAACTCAACCTGCATAGACTCAGCAAACTCCTTTCCAAGTGTAGCATTAGATGTTCCAAAAATAATATCATCTACATATATTTGACAAATTAAAATATCCTTTTTAAAGGTTTTACAAAAGAGAGTAGTGTCCACTTTTCCTCTAGTGAAACCATTATCCAGAAGAAAAGAACTTAAGCGTTCATACCAAGCTCTGGGAGCTTGTTTCAATCCATACAATGATTTCTTAAGTTTAAAAACATGATTAGGAGACATAGAGTCTTCAAAACCAGGAGGTTGATGGACATAAACTTCTTCATCTATATAACCATTTAAGAAGGCACTCTTAACATCCATCTGATAGAGAGTGATGTTATGTTGAGTGGCAAATGAAATTAATAGACGAATAGATTCTAACCTGGCCACTGGTGCAAAGGTTTCTGTATAGTCAATCCCTTCTTGCTGACTATAACCCTGAGCCACCAGTCTGGCTTTGTTCCTTATCACTTCACCTTTCTCACTGAGCTTGTTTCTGAAGACTCATTTTGTACCGATTATATTGAATCCATCTGGTCTAGGAACAAGATCCCAAACATCATTCCTTGTAAACTGATTCAGTTCTTCTTGCATAGCAATTATCCAGTCTGGATCTTCTAGAGCATGATCAACAGAAGTTGGCTCGATCAAAGACACAAGACCTAATTGACAGTCTGCATTGTTCTTAAGGAATGCTCTTGTTCTGATTGGATCATCCTTCTTTCCAAGAATGACATCTTCTGAATGATCAGAGATGAGTCTGGATGATCTTCTGACAGATGGTTCTTCAGAAAAGCTTAGATTCTCCAGAGAAGCTGATACTTGATCTTCAGATTCTTTGCTTCTGAGAAGCTCTGCTTCTGATGCGTTGCTTCTTGGCTCAACAACTTCTGATATATCAATATCACAATCTGCAAAATTATCAAACTGCTTTGGTTTTTCAGAACCAAGCTTATCATCAAACCTGATATTGATTGATTCTTCTACAATCAATGTTTCAATATTGTATACTCTGTAGCCTTTTGAGCGTTCAGAATATCCAAGAAGGAAACATTTTTGTGCTTTGGAATCAAACTTACCAAGATGATCTTTAGTGTTCAGAATAAAGCATACACATCCAAAAGGATGGAAATATGAAATGTTGGGCTTTTTATTCTTCCACAATTCATAAGGAGTCTTATTTAGAATAGGTCTGATAGAGATTCTATTCTGAATATAGTATGCAGTGTTTATTGCTTCTGCCCAGAAATGCTTAGCCATATTGGTTTCATTGATCATGGTTCTGGCCATTTCTTGCAGAGTCCTATTCTTTCGTTCTACAACTCCATTTTGCTGTGGAGTTCTAGGACAAGAGAAATCATGGGCAATACCATTTTCTTTGAAGAAATCTTCAAAGGATCTGTTCTCAAATTCACCACCATGATCACTTCTAACCTTTATGATTTTACACTCTTTTTCAGATTGAATCTGAATGCAGAAATCAAAGAACACTGAATGAGACTCATCCTTGTGTTTCAAGAATTTTACCCACGTCCAGCGGCTATAATCATCTACGATGACTAATCCATATTTCTTCCCTCTGACAGATGCTGTTTTGACTGGGCCGAACAGATCAATGTGCAAGAGTTCTAATGGCCTTGAGGTAGAAACAACATTCTTGGATTTGAATGCAGGTTTGGAGAACTTGCCCTTCTGACATGCTTCACAAAGAGCATCTTATTTGAATTTCAGATTAGGGAGTCCTCTGACAAGATCCAGTTTGTTAATCTGAGAAATCTTTCTCAAACTAGCATGACCTAATCTTCTGTGCCAGACCCACTGCTCTTCAGAAACAGACATAAGACAAGTCACCTTCTGACTCATAAGATCTTGCAGATCTGTCTTATAAATGTTGTTCTTCCTCTTGCCTGTAAATAGGATTGAGCCATCCTTCTGATTTACAGCCTTGCAAGACTTTTGATTAAAGATTATATCATAACCATTGTCACTCAATTGACTGATAGATAAGAGGTTGTGTGTTAGTCCTTCTACAAGAAGTACATTAGAAATGGAAGGAGAGTTACCAGACTTTATAGTTCCAGAGCCAATTATCTTGTCCTTCTGATCTCCTCCAAACTTGACTTCTCCTCCAGACTTAAGCACCAGGTCTTGGAACATAGACCTTCTTCCTGTCATGTGTCGTGAGCATCCAGAGTCCAGGTACCACGACATGTTGTGCTTTGTCCTTTTTGCAGCCAAGGATATCTGCAATAGGAATAATCTTATCCTTAGGTACCCATATCTTCTTGGGTCCTTTCTTGTTAGATTTTCTCAAGTTCTGATTGAACTTGGGTTTAACATTGTAAGCAATAGGAGGAACAGCATGATAATTTTTAATGTGAGTTTCATGATATTTCCTAGGTTGTGTCACATGCTTTTTGGTGTGTGTTATGTGAAAACTTTGAGCATGTGAAGTGTGCTTAATATCATGGGAGTGGCCATACTTGAACTGATCATACAATGGCTTGTATGTGAATTTCATTTCATCAACAGGTTCAAGTTTGTATGGGGTTTCACCCTCAAAACCAATGCCGACTCTTTTGTTTCCAGACACAGCATATATCATAGAAGCTAGCTGACTTCTGCCAATACTTCTAGATAAGAACTTCCTGAAACTTAAATCATATTCTTTCAGAATATGGTTTAGACTAGGAGTGGATTTTTCTGAATCAGAAGGAGATCCAACATTATTGGATAATTTTAAAAGTTTTTCTTTTAATTCAGAATTCTCCAACTCAAGCTTCTTTGTTTCAAATTCAAATAGCTTTTTCAGCTCTTTGTATTTGAGACTAATCTGAGACTTGAATTCCAGAAGTTCAGTTAGACCGGAAACTAACTCATCTCTAGTGAGTTCAGAAAATACCTCTTCAGAATCTGATTCTGATGTAGATTCTGATCCGTCATCTTCTGTCGCCATCAGCGCACAGTTAGCCTGCTCATCTTCAGAGTCTGAATCATCCTCTGACTCATCCCAGGTTGCCATAAGACCTTTCTTCTTATGAAACTTCTTCTTGGGATTTTCCTTCTGAAGTTTTGGACATTCATTCTTGAAGTGTCCAGGCTCATTGCATTCATAGCACAAGACCTTCTTCTTGTCAAATCTTCTGTCATCAGAAGATTCTCCACGTTCAAATTTCTTTGAACTTCTGACGCCTCTGAACTTCCTTTGCTTGTTCTTCCAGAGTTGATTTAGCCTTCTGGAGATCACGGACAGTTCATCTTCTTCTTCAGATTCTGATTCTTCAGGATCTTCTTCTCTAGCCTGAAAAGCGTTAGTGCATTTCTTGATATTGGATTTTAATGCAATAGACTTACCTTTCTTTTGAGGCTCATTTGCGTCCAGCTCTATTTCATGGCTTCTCAAGGCACTGATGAGCTCTTCCAGAGAAACTTCATTCAGATTCTTTGCAATCTTGAATGCGGTCACCATAGGACCCCATCTTCTGGGTAAGCTTCTGATGATCTTCTTTACGTGATCAGCCTTGGTGTATCCTTTGTCAAGAACTCTCAATCCAGCAGTAAGAGTTTGAAATCTTGAAAACATCTTTTCAATGTCTTCATCATCCTCCATCTTGAAGGCTTCATACTTCTGGATTAAAGCGAGAGCTTTAGTCTCCTTGACTTGAGCATTTCCTTCATGAGTCATTTTCAAGGACTCATATATGTCATAGGCCGTTTCCCTGTTAGATATCTTCTCATACTCAGCATGAGAGATAGCATTCAGCAAAACAGTTCTGCATTTATGATGATTCCTGAAAAGCTTCTTCTGATCATCATTCATTTCTTGCCTTGTCAGCTTTACGCCACTGGCATTTACTGGATGTTTGTAACCATCCATCAGAAGATCCCATAGATCACCATCTAGACCAAGAAAGTAACTTTCCAGTTTATCTTTCCAGTATTCAAAGTTTTCACCATCAAATACCGGCGGTCTAGTATAACCATTGTTACCGTTGTGTTGCTCAGCAGAGCCAGATGTAGATGCAGGTGTAGACTTTCCAGTTTCATCAGCCATCTTTTACTGAAGCGTTTTTCTCTTCCTGAATCTTTTCTAAACACGGTTAAGTGCTTGCACCTTAGAACCGGCGCTCTGATGCCAATTGAAGGATAGAAAAACACTTAGAAAGGGGGGTTTGAATAAGTGTAGCTTTAAAAAACTTGATAGATAAAAATAAATTGCACAGTTATTTTTATCCTGGTTCGTTGTTAACTAAACTACTCCAGTCCACCCCCGCAGAGATGATTTACCTCAACTGAGGATTTAATCCACTAATCGCACGGATTACAATGGTTCTCCACTTAGTCAGCAACTAAGTCTTCCAGAGTCTTCTGATCACACACTGATCACTCCAGGAACAACTGCTTAGATACCCTCTAAGACTTTCTAGAGTATACTGATCCACACGATCACTCTAGTTACAACCTGCTTAGATAACCTCTAAGACTTCCTAGAGTATTCTGATCCACACGATCACTCTAGTTCCTTACAACTTAATGTAATCAATTCTAAGAGTATTACAATTGCTTCTTAAAAGCTATAATCACAAACTGTGATATTTCTCTTAACGTTTAAGCTTAATCTCACTAATATATTACAACAGCAATGTAGTGAGCTTTGATGAAGATGAAGATTCTGAGTTTTGAGTAGAACAGAGTTTCAGCAAGTTAATAGGAGTTGTTTTGTTCAGAATCGTTAACCTTGCTTCTCATCAGAACTTCATATTTATAGGCGTTGGAGAAGATGACCGTTGAGTGCATTTAATGCTTTGCGTGTTCCGTACAGCATCGCATTTAATGTTATACGCTTTTGTCAACTACCTCGAGCCTTGTTCACGCTGTGTCTACTGACGTTGCCTATAATAGCTTTTAACGTTCCTTTTGTCAGTCAGCGTAGCTTGCCACTTGTACTTCCTTCTGATCTGATGTTTGTGAATACAACGTTTGAATATCATCAGAGTCAAACAGCTTGGTGCAAAGCATCTTCTGATCTTCTGACCTTGAAGTGCTTCTGAGCGTGATACCATCAGAACTTCAGTGCTTCTGATCTCATGTTCTTCTGATGCTTCCATAGACCCATGTTCTGATTCTGCTTCGACCATCTTCTGATGTCTTGCCAGACCATGTTCTGATGTTGCATGCTGAACCCTTGAGACAAAGCTTCTGAGCGCTGAATTATGCATACTCTTTATATATTTCCTGAAAAGGAAATTGCATTGGATTAGAGTACCATATTATCTTAAGCAAATTTCATATTATTGTTATCATCAAAACTAAGATAATTGATCAGAACAAATCTTGTTCTAACAGTCTTGAACCATATCTCTCAAATGAAGCATTTGTGGCAAGTCCTTAGAGAGACAAAATTATAGAGAATGCAATTTACTTCCAAATGAGTTTTGGTTGGACAATTTCTGATGAACCATGTGAAAGTTATGGCTGGTCAAAGTTCAGTTGACTTTTAGTTCAAAAACCCTAATTTAGAAACTTTAACTTTTGATGATCTTGAACCTTTTCTTAATGAATTATGATCAACCCCTGATCAAATGATGAATTTAACCTCATATTCTTGGTGTTGACCAAAAATCCTGACTTTTGACTGTATGTTGACCATAGTTGACTTTTAGGTCAATATAGTCGACTGTTGGTCATCTGGGCAATTAACTGGGCAATCTTGTGAATAAAGGCTTGAAACTTGGTACGAGGATACTTTGAATCATATGAGATACCATGAAGTCCACTTGAGTCCTTAGACGTTCCCTTTTCTCACTAAAATCAAATTCCTAATCTTGGAGACCCTGGTTTAGGAGGTGCAATGCATATTCCAATCCTTGAGATGTCTTGAGTCCCTGAGCACCCTATGATCAACTGAGAAATCTTTGACTATAAGGAGTCAAATTGTATTGAATATATGAGGGCAAATTTGAGGGTGCAACACAATGAATTGATTATTTTCGTTGATTATTCTACTGTCTTCAGAAAATATTTCGGTTCTACAGGTAGACCGGTAAAAACAATTTGACACCGTGAAAAAATTAGAAAGCAAGATATTTCGAGTTTTGATCTTTAAATGTTTCCTTTATGAATCTATGTTTCACGTAGTTCGTGTTTGTCTACATGCTTTATTTTTTCGGTGCAGTTTGCAGTCGCATTTTTTAACTTCAGTGTCTATTTAACCGAGTATTTTAATATTTAATTTTGATTATTTGCAATATTTTTTATCAATCTTTGTTGCATGTAGTTTATTTTAATATATTCATTTTCTTTTTTTAGATTAATTAGGAGTTTGTTTTTTTATCGTTTTTCGTTATTTGTGGTCCCGTTTTTTACTCACAAATAATTAAAATAAAAATATTTTCTTCATGATTTTATTATATTCTTTTAGTTTGTATTACTTTTATCATTTATAGTAACTTTCTTTTCTTATTAGTTGTAATTGTCATTATAGAAGAAATGCATATTTTGTGCCTAACTTTGAGGCCATTTCCCATCAAGCTCCTTTGAAAGTTTGAGAAAATAGTAGACATGAAAGTTGTAGAGCATGGTTAAGGCTTTCCAAAAATTACATGAACTCCTTCATAGCATTTGTGAGCTAGGAGATTTGAATTTATGAAAATGGCACCATGAAGTTGTTTTTCCATGAACAACCAAGTTGCAAAACTCAAGTCATTCCTCTACAAATCTTTTTTAGCCTATATTGCTTCTAAACCTCTCCATATTATAATATGTACACCATTAATTGAATCATTATCCAAATGTTTAAGGGTTTGTCCATTAAATCACTCCATTTTTGCACTAAAGGCACCAGTGCCATTTTTGAAAAGCCACTTTAATCATAAAACTTTATGCATTGAACTCATTCTTTGTTGCTTCTAACTTTGAAACATAACAAAACCAACAAGCAACCATCTAATAATATAGGAGCCACCCTATTGTTCATGAGTAAAGCTTGCAAAAAGTCTTGGAACCATAACTTTCTCTCATTTCTTCATCAAGAAGCAAAGTTATACAACTTGAATTTGGTACACCTTTTTTTAATAAATTTTCCCTCACAAACCTCAAATCTCCCCTATTAATAGAGATTGTTGCCTCTTATTTCAAACACACAAAAATCTCCAAAGTCACTCCCTCAATTGAAAGCTCCAAAATTCCACTTTGCATAAACTTGTGATTTTTTTTAGTTTCAAACAAGTTTTGTGCCAAACTAAGCCAAAACTCTTCATTTTTTTCTTTATTATTTTCTTTCGAGTTATTTCCTTCTTATTAAATAGTTAGGCACATATGCTCGTTCTTTATTTAATTCTATTGCATTTTTCTTTATTATTTTCTTTCAAGTTATTTCATTCTTATTAAATAGTTAGGCTCTTATGCTCGTTCTTTATTTAATTCTATTGCATTTTTACTTTTGCTTTATTTATTTAGTACCTTAATCATCACCATTATTTATGAAAAACTCAATTGATTTTAAATCAAGAGTTGAAAAGTGTTCTTGAACCTACATCTTCATCTTCTCTTTTTTTCTTATTTTTTTTGGATCAATTGGACTTTGATGATTCATCTTGTTCAATTAGGTATGAATTAAGGCTTGATGAACTTTCATCATTTCAAATCTACTTTAAGGTGATCATAAGATTACTTTGAGTACTTTGGGATGGTGATAAGTTTGTCCTTAGGTCTTAAGAAATGTTTGATTGATGTAATGATCTCATAAAATTTCCTTGACTTAGGTCTTGATCCATCCATGTTTACACTTACCTTGTTTTGTACTAACTTTTACTTTTAACACATTTATGTTTCCGCAATTTATATTTTCGCAATTTATATTTTCGCACTTTATTTTATGCCCTTTATTGTATGCTCTTTACATTCCATTGCATTTTATCTTTATGTCATTTGTCTTTTTCTCACTTGAGCTCTTTTTTCTTTCCTATCTCTTTTTGCCTTTTCATTTTCCTTTTGATTTGCTTTATTTATTTATTTATCATTTATGATTTCATTTAATTTTAATACAATAAAAAATCCAAAAATATTTTATTTATTTAATCAAGCCTTAACTTTATTTTATCTTATGTATTAAATAAAAAACCAAAAATATATTTGTTGTTTAAATCATTTAGGTCTTGTTGAAAGTTTGTGTGGTCTAATTTCTCGATAAACTCTTGATGCCATGATACCATAATTAAGTTGCTTACTTGAGTATGAATTTAGTTTCTTTGGGGTTTATACCATGTTTAAGTTGAAGGATAGAAAAAAACTTAGAAAGGGGGAGGGGGTTTGAATAAGTGTGACTTTAAAAACTTGTAAGATAAAAACAATAAACACAATTATTTTTATCCTGGTTCGTTGTTAAAGAAACTACTCCAGTCCACCCCCTTAGAGTGATTTACCTCAAAGATTTAATCCACTAATCCAACTGATTACAATGGTTATCCACTTAGAAAAACTTCTAAGTCTTCTAGAGTATTCAGATCACAACTTGATCACTCTAGGAATTCACCACTTAGAAAACTTCTAAGTCTTCTAGAGTCTACTGATCACACTGATCACTCTAGGAATTCACCACTTAGAAAACTTCTAAGTCTTCTAGAGTCTACTGATCACACTGATCACTCTAGGAACCTTTTACAATCAATGTAAAATAATGTTTATAAGAGTATAGATTGCTTCTTATAAAGCTATAATCACAACAGTGATATTTCTCTTAAGTTCTAAGCTTAACACTCACTAAATATTACAAGAGTTTGTGAGGTTGAAGATGAAGTTCGTGAGCTTTGAATTTGACAGTGTTTTGGTATTTTGCGCAAGAGTTATCTAGCTGCTTCTGATCAGAACTTCTATATATATAGGCGTGGAGAGAAGATGGTCGTTGGGTTGCATTTAATGCTTTGCGTGAATAGTACAACTTTGCATTTAATGTTTCACACTTTTGTCAACTACCTCGAGCCATGCTTTTCCTGCTTTTACTGACTTTGCCTTTTGTAGCTTCTAACGTTCCTTTTGTCAATCAGAGATTAGACTTAATAGCCTGTCATCTTGTACTTGCTTCTGGACTCATGTTTGTGAATAACAACGTTTGAATATCAGAGTCAACAGCTTGGTGCAGAGCATCTTCTTTCTTCTGACTTTGAAGAGTTTGAGCGTGATACCATTCAGAACTTCAGTGCTTCTGCTTCTGACTTCATGTTCTTCTGATGCTTCATAGTCCATGTTCTGATTCTGCTTGACCATCTCCTGATGTCTTGCCAGAGCATGTTCTGATGTAGCCATTTAGAACCTTCTAGTCAGTGCTTCTGAGCGCTGATTTGTGCATACTCTATATATATTTCCTGAAATGGAAAATGCAAAGGATTAGAGTACCACATTGTCTTATACAAAATTCATATATAATGTTATCATCAAAACATAGAATATTGATCAGAACAAATCTTGTTCTAACAATCTCCCCCTTTTTTATTATGACAAAAACATATATAATTGATATGAATTTGTAACCAGAATATCAGATGACAAAAGACAATTACACAGCTATAGCTTAAGCATATAATCAGAGTGTATGAATATGTCTCCCCCTGAGATTAACAATCTCCCCCTGAAATTAATACTAGAAGAATTTATAAATAAAAGACTTCCCTGAGTATTTTTCCATTTCAGTCGAGACTTTCACTTTGCATAGAACTTTAGAATATTCAGAGCTTCTGCTTCTTGCTTCCATAGGACAGCTTCAGAGCTTTGAATTTCTCCTTTGTAATCAATTGAAACATAGCATGCTTGATTGTATCAGAACATTCTTGAATGCATCAGAACATTCTTACATTCTAGAATGTATCAGAGCATGAATGATATTATCAGAGCATTCTTAAAAGAATATCAGAGCATGAATGTATCAGAGCAGTCTAAGAAAAATATCAGAACATTCTTTTTGCTTCTGATCTTGAAGCTTCACAGCACTAAGCTTGCTTCAAATCTTTAAGAGCATGCTTCTTTATAGAATTGCTTTTCCTCTTGTATTTGCTTCTCATGTTGAGCTTTTTCAGAATATTTTCAATCCTGCAAAAAACTCAAAGACATAGATCTTACAAATAATGTTAGGAAATGTTGAGACTTAATCCCAGCAACTAATATAATTAATCAAATCAATTATCATGTTTCTACTCCTTTTTGTCATAACATCAAAAAGCATTAAAAGATTCAGATGATAAAACTTTCATTGATTAAATATCAGAAGGTACAAAAGATAGAAACAGATGCAAGTCAAGCAAATGCATAGAAACAAAGAAAACAACTAAGACCAAGGACAGACTACGACGGGCCAAGCCTTGAAGCTAAGATGGCCAGAAGGTTCTTAATCTCAGTAGTGTCTTCCTTCTGATTCTTCATGAATAATCTGAACTCATCATGAGTATCCTCGTGCTTGTCCAGACGGGTAGCCAAATCAGCTTGATTATGTTGAAGAGCCTTCATAGTGTTTATCAAAATAGAGGCAGAAGGTCCAGCAGAAGAAGCATCGAAGCTATTGCCCATGACATGAGGATTCTCAGCATTTGCTTCAACCATGAGAACATCATCTTGATTTTCCTCAGCAGGAGTTTTCTCAGCAGGATGATTCTCAACATCAGCTTTTGATGCAAAAGCATCTTCAGGGTACACAGGAGCAGGGATCTCAGCATCTGGATTTTCAAGAGCCAGAAGAATGTCAGCCAGATTCTTTGGAGGTGTTGGAGCAACCGGTTCTGATGGGCATTCAACTTCTGGATATACCATATTTGGTGCTTTAACAGAGGGATTCTCCCTAAGCCAGTTGAATATAGACTGAAAGTCGCCAGTCAGAACGTTGTATTGAGGCTTCCACGCGACCATAGCCAGAGGATGCACTTCTTCAAGCTCATCAACAGATTCCTTCTCTTCAAGAGATTTCCAGCTGGTGATGGGAAAGAAGTAGCTTTCTTCAAAGTCCCTAAGAAATCCAGAAGGACTAGGAGCATCAGCCATACAAGCTTCTTGAAGCTTTAGAAGGTCAGATTGAATCTCTCTTCTGAAAGCTCTCCAAAGATTCCCAAAAGCAACATAATCCATGTTGGCATTATGTGCTACCTTCAGTGCATCTAAACCTGCCTGTACCTTAAGCTTTAAAAATTCAAAATGAACATCAACAGAGAGTTCAGAAGGTTTGGTTTGGAATTTGGTGGTTGAGGAGTCTGGGTTCAGAATGAAGTAGGTTTTAGATTCTCTTGAGAATAAAGTAGAGGTGAGAGGGAGGAGGATAAAGAGGATGAAGAATCTGCGGTGGAGGTGGTTGAATGATCAATTAAAGGTGAGATAGAAGAAGTAATGGATGTGGTAGAGAATATATTTTCAGAAGGAATTTGAGGGAAAACAACGTTTAAAGGTTGGGAGTCAAGAGTTGGTAGAGAATGGAGTCTTTTAGAAGTGGTGGAAGAGGATGGAATTTCAGAAGGAGGTGGCTTTTTCTGAGGGGGAAGGGAAAAAGTAGATTGAGAGCTAGAAGAGTCTGCTTTGAAAGCATCTTCTATGAGCTTTTGAAACTGTTCAGAAGTTCTAGGTACTTTGAGAGACTCTGTTGATACACGTTCAGAATTAGTAGCAGGTACAGAGTCAGAGATTACAATACCTGAAGGTTTCTTCTGCTTCTTTTCTTTCTTAGCATCAGGTCCTTCTTCTGTGACCTTTCTCTTTAGCTTCTTCTCTTTCTTCTTCTTATCCTTCTTCCTTAACTCATCCAGAGATGGAAGAGTTCTTCCACGAATCCAAGCAGAATCAACAGAAGTTTGTGCTTTAACACAGGATTTCAGATAACGTTTGACATATTTATCTAATTCCTCTTTGAACATGTGAGAGAAACTCACAACAGGAGTTCTTCTAGTCAGAATATCTGGAAACACTTTTGGAGGAACGGTCACCTTTTCAATCAAGTGCATCCTTCTTAGAGACTGAGCATTTAGAATACTCCCACGAATAGTAGTCAAGTTCTGAGAAGAGCCAGCTGCTCTCAAAGTATCTATCAAACCACTCTCAGTCAGAATATGTGATATCATTCTTCTAAAAGGAATAGTACTCTTCTTAAGCTTGGGATTCTTCAGACGTTCTTCTTCTCTAGATTCTTCAACATTTGTCTTCAGATGTTGAAACAGAATGTGTGGTAAATTAACTCTCATGCCTTTTTCAATGCAGAACAAAACATACTTCTGATCTTGATTGACGTAGGTAGCAGAGTTTGTTGGTTTTCTGTGATAGATAGATCCCAGAATTATCTTTGCCCATACTCTGTAGGAAGGCTTCAAATCAGTAGTGTAGGGAGAGGCAACACCAGAAGTAAACAACTCAGGGTCAATTTTGTCCCAATTAGTTCTGCCTGGGAGAGCTCCAGTAATTCCACCTATACCATCTGTCGCACCCCAATTTTTGCCCTACAAATTTCATTCATTTTTGGTTGTGTCACATTTGTATTTCAATTAATTCGTATTTTTTGCATATTTTGGAAAAAAAAGACTTTTTATTAAAGTCAACAAAAATAGCTTACATTTTGCATCCTTGCGTAATTTTATTCGAGTAAACATTTGTTCGAATTTTTATTTTAGATTGCATAGATTTTTTTGTTTTTATTATTATCATTTTAGAAATATAGAAATATATATAGATAGTTTATTGATTTATGTATTCTTATATTTTTTTTTATATTTAATTTTCAAGAATCTCTTAATGAGACTATTATTAAAAACAAAATCATATTTTTCTTTTTATCTTTATCTTTATTTCATTTTTTATTTTATTTTTACCAACAATTTCTTTTTATTATTATCATTATTATTGTTCTTATAGTTTTAGATTTTTTTGTCCAAATACAAAGGACTTTTGTATGTTGGGCCCTTGTTCTTTTTTGTAAAGTCCAGTTTGCACAAAGTCAAACAAAAATATACAAAGAAACAGAATTTGTCTTCTTCCGCTTGCTATCCCATGCCTGCCCCTACACTATAGCTGCCCCAAAACCGTGACCCTGCTCCACCAACCTTGCTGCACATTACTGTCCGAAAATTGCACAAAAATGGATCAGACAGAACCTGCAACAAAAAGAAACAATTCAGTATACCATAATTGTTTGAAAACACACCCAATTTCCCCCCAAAATTCACCAATTCTATCTATAAGAATAGAGATTCACAGCACACATAGGGGAGGGAAAAACGATTCAGGAGACCGAAAAAAAAGAACAAACTCTCTGCATAGTGTGAAACCACCTTTGAACCTCCATACTTCATCCATAAATATCATCAAACTTAAACCATGAACAAACTCCCTTCATTCATACACCAACTTGCATTTTAACATTTCATATACATCACCTCCATAGCAAACGTTTTAGAACCATTCCCAAAATAAACCGTATCTCACCTGCAAATACATTTTCAAATCCAGATCAACAACCATCAATAACTTCATGGTATATGCAATATTCACCATCATCGATTCAGACAAACACCGACATCAGAAGCAAGACAAATAGGGAAGAAGGAACATAGATCGAAAGGAAAATCGAAACACATACCTCCATAAACTCTTGACGGTATCCTTGAACTCTATGTACTTATTTTATCTCTGCGATTTGAAATTGTTGCTTGTTATGTGATTGTTCTTACGAAGTTGAATGTTCATCATGTTGCGGTTACTTTAATTTTTGTTGGCTTTGGGGATTATAGTTGTTATCTGTTTGTTTGTGTTAACCACGAATCATAAACGAGATCGAGATGTGAGGAATGTTTCCTTTTGTTGAATAGCGCGAGAGAGATGAGAGCGATATTTGTTTTCACTTCTCTTTTTTCTTTGCGCCATTGTTGTTGCATAGAGCAGGTCTGAGAATAGACAATGAGAGAGTTATGTGAGAGTTTCAGATTAGGAACAGAGTTGTGAGAAGATGAGTTTTCAGAGTGAGATAAGCGTGAGAGAGAGGCGGACTAACCATGTAGTTTTTTAGGGTTTTGTTATTTTAATTTCTGTGTGGGCCGAACCGTAAGCCCGATCCCATCCTTCTGTACAAAGCCCAGCGAACTCCTTTAACTAGCACCCTATTTTGCATGCTTACTTACACCCCCGTTTTATTTATTTATTTT
The DNA here is from genome assembly GCF_029867415.1 of Vicia villosa. Classification (NCBI taxonomy): domain Eukaryota; kingdom Viridiplantae; phylum Streptophyta; class Magnoliopsida; order Fabales; family Fabaceae; genus Vicia; species Vicia villosa. The sequence goes on along the minus strand of NC_081185.1, from coordinate 99,816,212 downwards.
GCCCATTTAACTTGTTTGATTAAGCTTCTTTAATATTTTGTTTTGCTTTTATTTTCTAATAAAAAAATATAATACAAAAAAACATGTTTCTAGATTTTAGACTTTATTCTCATGTTAAAAATACCAAAAAATATTATATTAATTTCATCAAAATCAATAAACCTTGGTCCAACGCCAAGTCGTCAAATAATTTCTCGATCCAAAGTCGAGTTTTCTTTTCAAAAACCTTTTTCTTAAACCAAAAGATCGTGTGACAAGAAGTGTACACCTCTTGAATACCTCGATTCTTTTGGATTAACACCTTTTTTAAACCTTTCATTAATAAAATCAAGAGATTAAGTGACAAGGGGTGAACACCTCTTGAATACCTTGATCTTTTGAACCTTTCTTTAATCAAACCAAAAGGTTAAGTGACAAGGGGTGAACACCTCTTGAATACCTTAATCTTTTGAACCAAAATACATTAATTTAACCGAAAGATCCTGTGACAAGAAGTGCACACCTCTTGAATACCTTGATCTTTCGAATCTTTTTTTAATCAAATCAAAAGATTAAGTGACAAGGGGTGAACACCTCTTAAATACCTTAATCTTTTGAACCAAAATACATTAATTTAACCGAAAGATCCTGTGACAAGAAGTGCACACCTCTTGAATACCTTGATCTTTCGAATCTTTTTTTAATCAAATCAAAAGATTAAGTGACAAGGGGTGAACACCTCTTGAATACCTTAATCTTTTGAACCAAAAAAACATTTATCAAACCGAAAGATCCTGTGACAAGAAGTGCACACCTCTTGAATACCTTGATCTTTCGAATCTTTTTTTAATCAAATCAAAAGATTAAGTGACAAGGGGTGCACACCTCTTGAATACCTTGATCATTTGAATTAAAAAACTTTAATCAAACCAAGAGATTAAGTGACAAGGGGTGAACACCTCTTGAATATCTTGATCTTTTGAATAAAAATACATTAATCAAACCGAAAGATCCTGTGACAAGGGGTGAACACCTCTTGAATACCTTGATCTTTTGAATACATTAACAAGGACAACAAGTGACAATGGGGCTCGCTCCTGTTCAATACCTTGGGTAAAGACGCGCTAGGTGAACACCTATGCTCAATCCTTTGCTAAACGTCCGTAAACAAAACAACTTCAATTTCATTCAAACCTTTTTGCCTTATGACTTTTAAAACTCTTCTCATAAACGAGACACTTATTCAATTTCAAAATGCGAACATACTTCCACATGTGAAGATCGAATATCTTCCACTCGAATGCGATGATGGCCAAAATCTCGTCTCACTCTTGATTTAGTCATCCATTCTTGTAGTGATCTCATATCCATGTGCGCGTTAAGTATTTCCATTTGAACGCGATCGAGTGCCTCTCGCTAAAATCAACCAACAAAACTTTTCGTGGTTCTTCGCCCGAACTACGATTGCTCTGACTTTCCCATTGCACGAGGGAATACGTAGGCACAAGATACTAACGTCTTGGCGAGCATAATAATAAAAAATCTTTTCTTTTTCTTTATAATAATAAAAAACCCTAAAAATTCTTTCTTTTAACTTTTCTCGATTAATAAGCTAAAAAACGCAAACATTACACTAACACTCAAACACGAAACTAACTAAATGGGTCCCATCGAGTACGATGGAGGTGAGGGGTGCTAATACCTTCCCCTTGCTTAACCGACTCCCGAACCCTAATTTGGTTGCAATGACCATCTTATCCATTTTCTTTTGTGGGTTTTATCGATATTTTCCCTTTCCTTCTTGGAATAAATAAAGTTCGGTGGCGACTCTGTTGTACTTCGAGCGTACGAACGCGTTCGAGTCACATTTTTACCGCTACACCATCAAGACTGTACATTTTCCTTATCAGCTTATCAGTCACAACAACTTCATGCCCTAACACGAAGGAGATGATAGCAGTTGAAGTAACAGTGGCATGTGTCCAGAATTCCTTAACCAAAGTAGGGTAAACTGGTCCAATCAACCTTTCAAAGAAGTTTGTCCATCCTTGTACTAGCATTCCAGTTTTGATTTTGAAATCATGAGCCATAAGATTTTCAAAATCCACCATAGTTTCGCAGAGAACCTCCAGTTCATCATAAGGAATCAAACAGGTCTTCAAAGGAGTGTTTGCAGATTTCTTTTGCTGAACTTGGTTTGAAGATGAAACCTTGCGTTGAACATTTGATGAAGAAGCCATAGATTCACACTAAGATTACTGGGTTTAGAAACTAGGGTTTATGAAAAGAGAGAGAGAGAGAGAGAGAGAGAGAGAGAGAGAGAGAGAGAGAGACGAACAAACACAGACAATGAACAAAGAGGATGAATGGAAAGAGATGAAATGATATAGAGATGGGTTTATATTGGCACGGATTTGAAATGGTATGCAATATGATTCTGAATGAAGGAGATTACAGAGTTTGAATCAGTTAGCATTTAATGTTGAGTGACGTTAGGGTAAAACGTGATATTTTAAATGATTTGCACAGTTACCTAGGGCAGCGTCTCATCAACTGCACGCATGCTTGTCCCTTCAGAGTGAACACGTGTTCATCTTTTGGAATAGCTGGTGACAGCTGTTTTACTTTAAAAGAAATTCTTAATCAACTTAGACATATGAAACGTTAGCAATAACAGAATCAAAATATCTAACTTGATCAACATTTTCAGAACTAATCCATATATCAGAACTTCTCATCCTTTCATTATGGGCATAAATCCATACTAATATTCTTCAGAATGAACTTAAACCTATCTTCAGCAAGGGGTTTTGTAAAGATATCAGCCCATTGATGGTCTGTATCAACAAAGTTTAAAGATAGAACACCCTTCTGAACATAGTCCCTAATGAAATGATGTTTAATCTCAATATGTTTAGCTTTGGAATGTAAAATTGGATTCTTAGATAAACAAATAGCAGAAGTATTATCACAGAAGATAGGAATGTTACTCTCATATATCTGATAATCTTCTAGCTGACTCTTCATCCAAAGCATCTGTGTACTACATCCAGCAGCAACATATTCTGCTTCTGTTGAAGATAGGGCAATTGTAGCTTGCTTCTTGCTGTACCAGGAGATCAGATGACTTCGAAGAAATTGACAACTTCCAGAACTACTTTTCCTTTCAACTCTATCTCCAGCGTAATCAACATCACAAAATCCTACTAAGTTGTATTCTTTAGATCATCTGTAGACTAAACCAACATTAGTACCTTTCAGATACCTCAGAATTCTCTTAACAGCAGTTAAGTGAGATTCTCTAGGATCTGATTGGAATCTTGCACACAGACAAACACTGAATAAAATATCAGGTCTAGAAGCTCTAAGATATAGAAGAGATCGAATCATTCCTCTGTAGAGCTTCTGATCTACCTTCTTACTTACCTCATCCTTACCTAGATCACACGTTGGATGTATATGAGTCTTTGCTTCTTTGCTTTCTGAAAGATTAAACTTCTTCAGAAGTTCTTTCACATACTTGGTCTGATGAATATACGTTCCTTCAGAAGTTTGATTGATCTGGATCCCAAGGAAGTACTTGAGTTCTCCCATCATGCTCATTTCAAACTCAGCCTGCATAGACTTAGCAAACTCCTTTCCAAGTGTAGCATTAGATGTTCCAAAGATAATATCATCAACATATATTTGGCAAATTAAAATATCCTTTTTAAAGGTTTTACAGAAGAGAGTTGTATCCACTTGTTCTCTAGTGAAACCATTATCCAGAAGGAAAGAACTTAATCTTTCATACCAAGCTCTGGGAGCTTGCTTCAGGCCATATAATGATTTCTTTAATTTGAAAACATGTTTTGGAGACTTAGAGTCTTCAAAACCAGGAGGTTGATAGACATATTCTTCCTCATCTATATAACCATTTAAGAAGGCACTCTTAACATCCATCTGATACAGAGTGATGTTATGTTGAGTGGTAAAAGAAATTACTAAGCGAATAGATTCTAACCTGGCCACTGGTGCAAAGGTTTCAATATAGTCAATACCTTCTTGCTGACTATAATCTTGAGCAACCAGTCTGGCTTTGTTTCTTACAACTTCTCCTTTTTCGCTTAGCTTGTTTCTAAAGACCTACTTAGCTCCAATGATGTTAAATCCTTTTGGTCTTGGAACTAGATCCCAAACATCATTCCTTGTAAACTGATTTAGTTCTTCTTGCATGGCAATTATCCAGCCAGCATCTTCCAGAGCTTGATCAACAGAAGTTGGCTCAATCAGAGATACTAGACCAAATTGACATTCTGCATTGTTCTTAAGGAATGCTCTTGTTATGATAGGATCATCTTTCTTCCCAATGATAACATCTTCTGAGTGAGCAGAGTTGAGTCTAGAAGATCTTCTGATAGTTGGCTCTTCAGAAATTCTGAGATTCTCTAATGAAGCAGCAACTTAATCTTTTGAAACTTTGATTCTGGGTTCTTCAGAGTCTGAATTAGAGATTTCTATATCTGCAAAATTCTCAAACTGCTTTGGCTTTTCAAGACCAAGCTTATCATCAAATCTGATATTGATTGATTCTTCAACAACCAATGTTTCAGTATTGTATACTCTGTAGCCTTTAGAGCGTTCAGAATATCCAAGAAGGAAACACTTCTGTGCCTTAGAATCAAACTTATGCAGATGATCTTTAATGTTCACAATATAACATACACATCCAAATGGATGGAAATAAGAAATGTTGGGCTTTCCGTTCTTCCACAATTCATAAGGAGTCTTATTAAGAATAGGTCTTATGGAGATTCTATTCTGAATATAACATGCAGTGTTAATTGCTTCTGCCTAGAAATGCTTAGCCATATTGGTTTCAATGATCATGGTTCTGGCCATTTCTTGTAGAGTCCTATTCTTTCGTTCTACAACTCCATTTTGCTGTGGAGTTCTAGGACAAGAGAAATCATGGGCAATACCATTTTCTTTGAAATAAATATCAAAGAATTTGTTCTCAAATTCGCCACCATGATCACTTCTAACCTTTATGATTTTACACTCTTTCTCAAATTGGATCTGAGTGCAGAAGTCAAAGAACACTGTTGCACCCTGATTTTTACCCTACGATCTTATTTCATTCGCATCATTACATCTCGTCTTATTGTATCATATTTTTACTAATTTTATTGCTTCATAATCATCTGCATCATTTTTTATTTGCATCTAATTCAAGAAAATTCAAAGAAAAATATATACATACATTCATTTTGCATTCATAATATTTTTGATCATTCTTACTAACACTTTTGATTTACAATTTTAAAAAAGATAATTCAACTTAACTTTTGAGTTGAATTTCGATTTAAAATTCAAAAATCATCTTTTCTTTTACTTTTATTATCATTTTGTTTTTTTGTTATTTTTATGGTTGTTAGGTCCAAGACTTTTGCAAGGCCCATTGTATTTTTCTTTGGTCCAAGTCATTTCCATCACACTTCTAGAAGTTCACTAAAGACAAAAATGCAAAATTTCTCTTCCTCTCCAACTACACGGTTTTTGTCCTTCCATCCCACCACTCTGCCATTTTTCAAAATTCTGCAAAACCACCTCCACTACTCCACTACTCCACAAAATCAGCCTCAAATTTGTACTACAAAACAGAAAATGTTCCCTTTGATCTTATCCCAATCCTCATTCAAATTTCTTATTTACCCTCACTCTCATTGATCTATAAAAGAGACTATTCAGCTTACAGAAGAGGAGGAAGAAACCAATACCAAAACTCTGCAAAAACTAAAATTATCTTCCTCCAAAGAAAAAAAATTGCAACAACTTACATTCCATAAGCCTTCATATCACAAACCATTCACTGCACCTTCCTTCATCCATTATTCAAATCACCTTCCATAACCATACACTCACTAACAGTAGCACAGAGGAAGAAAGTCATAAGAAAAACTTTGCAGAAATTTCACGATTTCACTACTCGACTTCCTCCGAGCTTCATCACTCCTAAACCTTTTCACTTAACCTTCAACACATACAGACCTCACACTTCAACCACCTATTCATTTCAGCTTCAGCTAATCAAAAATCACCACAACCTTCTGTTCATAAACCTTCATTCATTCACAAACCGATTGGCAACATCCATAACGTTCAGAGCTTCAAACGAACTCATCACCGAACAACAATCCCAGCCGCATCAACATCGTTCAACAACAACTTCAACAACGGTTCCACGCATCAAGTTGAACCGATCCACTCACAACAGTCCAATCACAGCATCTCAGCCCCTGGTTCGTGACAACATCATCACTACTCGGTATCGCAGTTTCAGCAAATCTCAAAACAACAACACACGGAGAAATACGTCACCTCCAAGAACATTCGGAGTCGGTTAGTTTCCTTTATGAATCTTCTTCATGCTTGTTATAACCTTCATCACCATGATATGCTTGTTGATATGATTGCTTTTGTTATGCTTCTTAAGTAGAATACTATTGTTTGTGCTTGCCGTGAGAGTAAGAGAACCAAGATTTGAGAGGTGATTAGAGTTGTTTGTCTTTATTTTGTTTGAAACCGTGAGTCGAACCGAGGATGTAGATTAAGAAAGGCTGAACCCGTGAGATTCATGTGAAAAGCCGAGAAAGATTGAGAGGAAGATTTGAGAGAGAGGTTTGATTTCGAAATTTTTGTTTTGCTTGTGAGAAGTCTAAAACGGTGAGCATTGGAAGCATAGGATTTGAGTGAGATTGCTGGTTGTTGTTGTTATTTTCATGTGGAGAAATGGAAGCAGAGAGTTTAGAACATGTTTATGGGGAGATTGACAGAAACAGAGTGAAAGGAGGAGAGAGTAGACCGTGAAGGAGAAATTTGAGTGAGGTGGGGCGGCTTGTTTTTTTAGTTTACTAGGGTTTTCATTTCAATTTGCTAGTTGGGCTTAACCCGATCCAAGCCCATTCTTTTTCTTCTTAATTACACCTCATTTACGGTCCAAACACCTCCCTTTCTAGCTGCATGTTTATTTCGTTTTGGGCCTCTGATAATGCTTTAAGCCCATTCCGATTCTCACTCCTAGACCTTGCTACCATGTTTACACCCCATGTTTATCACTCAGCCCTTTTTTTATTTTATTTTATATGTTTCTACTTTAAATTTAGTGTATGTTTTTATTTTCTAATGTTCTCATAAAATACAAAAACATGTCTTTTAATTAGATTTCTTTTTATTTTCTTATTATTAAAAATCCCAAAAATTTTAGATTAGTCCTTTAATTTTCCAATTTTAGGTAGTCATTAACGTTTAAATTTTAGGAGTTCGATTACCACTCATTTAGCTTTAGTTTCTTTTTCTTTTCAACCTTTTAAAATACTTAATAATTATTAAAAGTGGAGAAGGGTGAGTATCCTTGCATTGGGATTTAATTCACCATTATTCACATTTCCCTCTAAAAAATACCCAATAAAAAACACTTAATTTACTTAATAATTTTCAGACTTTAAAAAAGTAGAGAAGGGTGAGTATCCTTGCATTGGGATTTTAATTCACCATTATCTACATCAAAAAATACAAACCAATTCCAATTTTCTTTTCTCTTTTAAGAACATGTTAATTCCTTTCCACGACAATTGTGTAAGTCTCCAAAGGTCGAGCAGCAGTGGAATGCGACGTTTAACATCGTTCATTTAAAAAACACAAAAACATACAAAAATTTGTAAGCCGAACTACGGCTGCTCTGATTCCTTAAAGGGATACGTAGGCATTGGGTCGCGGGGCCTAAACGAGCACATCTTTGTAAATATTTCTTTCTTTTCCCCGTGTTTATTTTATTTTCTTTCTTCGCGCGTTTTCCCTTTAGCTTTTAGCTTTAGACTTTTAGATAACACCCTTAGATTTAGACTAACAAGAGCGGATCCCGTCGAGTACGACGGACGTGAGGAGTGCTAATCCCTTCTCCTTGCGTAACCGACACCCTTACCTATTTCTCTTGGTCGTAAGACCTTTCGTTTGTTTTCTCTTATATGTTTTACTCGATGTTTTCCTTTCCTATTTTGTGGGATAAATAAAAAATCGATGGAGACTTCATTGATCTTTAATCATCAGTTGATGTTCGATCCGGTTGTAACAAACACTGTATGAGACTCATCCTTGTGTTTCAAGAACTTTACCCACGTCCATATTTCTTCCCTCTAATTGATGCTGTTTTGACTGGGCCAAAAAGATCAATGTGCAGAAGTTCTAGCGGCCTAGAGGAAGAGACAACATTCTTAGACTTGAATGCAGGTATGGAAAACTTCCCTTTCTGACATGCTTCGCAAAGAGCATCTGATTTATATTTCAGATTAGGGAGTCCTCTGACAAGATTAAGTTTGTTAATCTGAGAAATCTTTCTCAAACTAGCATGACCTAATCTTCTGTGCCAGACCCACTGCTCTTCACTAACAGACATAAGGCAAGTAACCTTCTGATTCTTAAGATCTTGAAGATCAATCTTGTAAATTTTGTTCTTTCTCTTTCCTGTAAATAGGATTGAGCCATCCTTCTGACTAATAGCTTTACATGACTTTTGATTGAAGATTATGTCATAACCATTGTCACTTAATTGACTTATGGACAATAAGTTATGAGCTAATCTATCTACTAGAAGAACATTAGTTATAGAGGGAGAGTTACCAATGCTTATGGTTCCAGAGCCAATGATCTTGCCCTTCTAGTTCCCTCCAAACTTAACTTCTCCAGCAGATTTAAGCACCAGGTCTTGGAACATAGACCTTTTTCCCGTCATGTGCCGCGAGTACACAGAGTCCAGGTACCATGACATGTTTTCCTTTGTCTTCTTGGCTGCTAAGGATATCTGCAACAGGAATTATCTTTTCCTTAGGTACCTACATTTTCTTGGGTCCTTTTGGGTTATTCTCCTCAAGTTCTGATTGAACTTGGGTTTAGCATGAAAATTAACAGGAGGAACAACATGATATTCCCTATTTTGAGTAACATGATATTTTCTTGTGTGTGTCACATGCTTCTTGGTGTGTGTTATGTGGAAACTCTTAGCATGTGATGTGAGCCTAATATCATGGGAATGGCCATACTTGAATTGATCATACAGAGGTTTGTATGTGATTTTCATCTCATCAACAGATTCAAGTTTATATGGGATTTCACCCTCATAGCCTATGCCAACTCTCTTGTTTTCACTAACTGCATATATCATACAGGCTAGCTGACTTCTGCCTATACCTCTAGATAAAAACTTCCTGAAACTCAAGTCATATTCTTTAAGAATATTGTTCATGCTTGGAATAGACTTTTCTGAACTAGAAGATGAATTAACACCTTTAGATTGTTTTAAAACTTTTTCCTTAAGTTCAGAATTTTCTAATTCAAGCTTCTTAGTTTCAGATGCAAATAGCTTCTTCAGCTTCTTGTATTTGATACTAAGTTGAGCCTTGATTTCCAGAAGTTCAGTTAGACTAGAAACTAACTCTTCTCTAGAAAGTTCAGAAAATACCTCTTCAGAATCTGAGTCTGATGTAGATTCTGATTCATCATCAACAGTGGCCATCAGCGCTATGTTTGCCTGCTCATCTTCAGAGTCTGACTCTTGATCAGAAGAATCTGAGTCATCCCAAGTAGCCATAAGACCTTTCTTCTTTTCAAACTTCTTCTTGGGCTTTTCCCTCTGAAGATTTGGACACTCATTCTTGTAATGTCCTGGCTCCTTGCATTCATAGCATGTTACCTTCTTCTTGTGAGATCTTCTGTGTCCAGAAGATTATCCTCTTTCATGCCTTTTGGAACTTCTGAAGTTCTTGAACTTTCTTTGCTTACTCTTCCAGAGTTGATTTACTCTTCCGAAGATCATAGAGAGTTCATCTTCATCTTCTTCTGATTCTGATTCTTCAGAATCTTCTTCTTCAGCCTGAAAAGCGTTAGTGCATTTTTTATTATTAGATTTTAATGCAATAGACTTACCTTTCTTCTGAGGTTCATTTGCATCCAGCTCTATTTCATGACTTCTTAAGGCATTGATCAGCTCTTCAAGAGAAACTTCATTCAGATTCTTAGCAATCTTGAATGCAATCACCATTGGGCCCCATCTTCTGGCCAAGCTTCTGATGATCTTCTTGACATGATCAGCCTTTGTGTATCCCTTGTCAAGCACTCTTAATCCAGCAGTCAGAGTCTGGAATCTTGAGAACATTGCTTCAATGTTTTCATCTTCCTCCATCTTGAAGGCTTCATACTTCTGGATTAAAGCAAGAGTTTTTGTCTCCTTGACTTGGGCATTACCTTCATGAGTTATCTTCAAGGATTCAAAGATGTCATAGGCAGTTTCTCGGTTTGTTATTTTCTCATATTCAGCATGAGAAATAGCATTCAGCAGAATAGTCATTGACTTGTGATGATTCTTGAATTGTTTCTTTTGGTCATAACTCATTTCTTGTCTTGACATCTTTACTCCACGAGCATCTACACGATGTATGTAACCATCCAAGACTAAATCCCATAAGTCACCATCTTGACAAAGAAAGTAACTTTCAAGTCTATCTTTCCAATATTCAAAATTTTCACCATCAAAGACTGGTGGTCTATTATAGCCATTGAAGCTACTGCTTCCATTTCCATTGTTGTTTTGTTCAGGTGTAGGAGTAGATGTAGTTGTTTCAACCATATTGACTTTGTGTTTTTCTCCCTGAATCTTTTGTCTAACACGGTTAAGTGCTTGCACCTAGAACCGGCGCTCTGATGCCAATTGAAGGATAGAAAAACACTTAGAAAGGGGGGGGGGGGTTTGAATAAGTGTGACTTTAAAAACTTGTAAGATAAAAACAATGAACACAATTATTTTTATCCTGGTTTGTTGTTAAGGAAACTACTCCAATCCACCCCCTTAGAGTGATTTACCTCAACTGACGATTTAATCCACTAATCCAACTAATTACAATGGTTATCCACTTAGAAAACTTCTAAGTCTTCTAGAGTATTCAAATCACAACTTGATCACTCTAGGAATTCACCACTTAGAAAACTTCTAAGTCTTCTAGAGTCTACTGATCACACTGATCACTCTAGGAACCTTTTACAATCAATGTAAAATAATGTTTACAAGAGTATAGATTGCTTCTTATAAAGCTATAATCACAACAGTGATATTTCTCTTAAGTTCTAAGCTTAACACTCACTAAATATTACAAGAGTTTGTGAGGTTGAAGATGAAGTTCGTGAGCTTTGAATTTGACAGCGTTTTGGTATTTTGCGCAAGAGTTCTCTAGCTGCTTCTGATCAGAACTTCTATATATATATAGGCGTTGAGAGAAGATGACCGTTGGGTTGCATTTAATGCTTTGCGTGAATAATACAGCTTTGCATTTAATGTTTCACACTTTTGTCAACTACCTCGAGCCATGTTTTTCCTGCTTTTACTGACTTTGCCTTTTGTAGCTTCTAACATTCCTTTTGTCAGTCAGAGATTAGACTTAATAGCCTGTCATCTTGTACTTGCTTCTGGACTCATGTTTGTGAATAACAACGTTTGAATATCAGAGTCAACAGCTTGGTGTAGAGCATCTTCTTGTCTTCTGACTTTGAAGAGCTTGAGCGTGATACCATTCAGAACTTCAGTGCTTCTGCTTCTGGCTTCATGTTCTTCTGATGCTTCATGGTCCATGTTCTGATTCTGCTTGACCATCTTCTGATGTCTTGCCAGAGCATGTTCTGATGTAGCCATCCAGAACCTTCTGAGTCAGTGCTTCTGAGCGCTGATTTGTGCATACTCTATATATATTTCCTGAAATGGAAAATGCAAAGGATTAGAGTACCACATTGTCTTATACAAAATTCATATATAATGTTATCATCAAAACATAGAATATTGATCAGAACAAATCTTGTTCTAACATAAGTGAAGATTAATATCATGAACATGTTTGATTCGAATTGTTTTGTGCTTAGTAAATGATTAATATTTATACATTCAAATTTAATATCTTCAAAAATCATTAAAAAAATGTGTTTTCTTTAAATTAATTTGTATAAATTTGTAATACTTGTTAATATAATCTTTTGATGAAATAATGATATTAATGTCATGTCATTGGGATGTCTTTATCTTTTATTGTTCATACCATGAATTAATTAGACTTTATTCTTTTTCAAATGACCAAAGCATGATTAGAATGTGAAACTTTTGTCTTGAAAACCCTAAATTCAAAACCCTAATTTGAAATTCCTTTGATTTCTAATAATGCCATGTTAATATAACTTGTTGCTTTGATTTCTCCTTGTTTATATACTTGTGCATACTTGATGATAATTTTATTCTTGTATATTTATACCTTGTTTATAGTATTATCATTGTATGTACTTTGTTTACTAACCATATATGAGATATTTCTCCATCCATCATCCATCATCCATCATATCCAGTCATACATGAAATGATTCCAAGGTACAAATATCCTTTTATCCATTATCATTTGAGTTTACATTGATTTCTTTGTTATACTCACTTGTTTACTTTTGTGACACATATTATCACATACACACACACACACACACACACTTGAGGTATCCATGATTAATTTCTTAAGTTGTTGTTGAAATATCCAAAGGAATGTGAATGGTATTGACTAAATTTGTCAAGATACTCAATCTCTCTTCCAATCTCTTTTATCTTTGTGCTTAGTATTGTTAAAGCTTTGCATTCCACTTGTTTTTGGAAATGGTTTTGTATTGTTAAAGCTCAATTTTTTAAAATCAACCATTGGTTTTGTATTGTTAAATCTCAACCAACCTCTTTTAAACCCTAGCCTTGTACTGTTAAAGCTTGGCTCTTTTATTAAAACTTGTTAAGTATTGTTAAAGCTTAACATTTTAAAAATCCGTTGAGTATTGTTAAAGCTCAACACCCAAAAATATTTTGGCCACCTTGGCTCTTTTATTTTCCTTTTAAGAGGAACTACAAAAGCTATGACTTTCCTATTGCACTTAAAGGGGTATGTAGGCCTAAGATACGATGTCTCACGAGTTCACTTTTAAGACCTTCTTTTCTCATCTCCCCGCTCTATTTAAACAAAAGATCACAACAGCATTTTCAAAATAACAACAAAAATAACAATATTTTTAAAGAGGTTCCTATGGAGTACCATAGATATGAGGGATGCCTAAAACCTTCCCCTTACATAACAAACCCCTGGTACCCAAATCTCTGATAAGTTTATTAGTTTTGATTTTAAAAACTTCTCTGGGTTTTATTTGCTCTTTCTTCCATTTCCTTTGGAAACAATAAAGCGCAATTGCGACTCTATTTAAAACATATGAGCTAAGTCAATTCAATGGCTTTAGTCTCATAAATTTCACCGTTACAACGGGCATGCTATTTTTTTCCTCTCAAACCCCTGATCCAGATGAAATTTTGGCACATCCATTCTTTGGACCAACTAAAAAGGGCTATGATATATTGGTTAGAGGGGAAGTACAAACCTGGCGAAGTCATCAGAAGGATTCTTCAAAGACCTCACTTGAGACCAGAGAAACAGAACTTTGGTGGGACGAAGTGAAAAACGATATTGATGTCATTCAAATGATGCATGGATTAAATGAAATTTTTTTTACTGTTGTAATTTCTTAGATGTATTATTTAATTTTCTGTTTGAAATTTCGATGTAATGCCAAATTTAATCAATGAATGTTTCTACTATCATTGTTTTTTTGGTTTCCTAATTATGGATTTGTTCTGTATGTGTACCTAAGGAGTGATCCGTATGTGCATCTATGAAATATTTCACGCAAATGTAAAAAAAATTCCTTCTGGAGGTACATCTACGGAAGCAGAAGGACAAATTTATCAAATCAGTTGTGTGTGAGAGATATAAGGGGTGGGGTGAGAAATTCTTAAAATATGATAATTTGTTAAGAGTCTGTTTTAATATATATAATAATAAATTATTTTTAAATAAAATTTGAATTGATTTTTTTCAAAAGAATTTGTATTTACAATGATGATTATAGAGTTCAAAAAATATTTTACACGCAAATAAAATAGATTAGGATAACATAAAGTATATTAAAAAAATAATACATAATATTTTCTAATAATTTTAATTCCTGTAAAACACGAGATTGATTGTGATCCATATCTTATGGATAATCAAAATCTTAAGTTACCATATCAGTTACATAAAAATATTGAGTTATTCCAAAAATAGTCCAGGCATCGATCATTTCTCTCACCAAATTCTTTGCAGCATTACCAATCCTTCTAGTATTCTTTACCATCCTCAAGGAGAGATGATTCAAAATATCATAAGGAAAATTAAATCTAATATTAAACTATACATATCGTTGGAGGGTAGAATAGGAAATACAAAGTAGAACTATAAAGTCTCCAACGATCATGGTGGGAATGGTAGAAAACAAGTACAAGTTAGACTGTCCTTACGCCACCCTATAAGAGTAAAGGACAGAGTTTACGTTAGTACTTTTATGCTCACCATCACACACAGGTCTTCCTTAATCTTCTAAGTACTCAGAGGCTTCTGATTGTATGTTGATTGAAACATGTTGTAGATGATCAGCACTTGAGTCTTCAGAACCTAAGTCTTTGAGTCTTTAGAACCTGTTCAGCAGAACCTTGTCTTCAGAGTCTTCATCATTTGTTCTTAACAAGAGATGTCTTCAGATCTTCAGAGCTTGTTTAGCAGAACCTTGTCTTCAGTATCTTTAGAACATGAGAGATAAAATCAAAGCTTTAAAAGGCCTCCAAAGCTTCCTTGCAAAGTAACGATCAGAAGCTCGTGTACTAACGTTCCTTACAACCATTTTAGAAGTAGCATTTCAAAATCTTGACTTCTATTGTAACACAACACTAGTATTCTTCCAGAGTGTTGAGTTCAGAACCTGGTGACGTCAGACGCATTCTTACTAGATTTAGAACCTGCAAGGCAAAAGCCACATACTAAAAATAAATTCTTAGTGGATACAATTATTTTTTAAGATAGAATGTAAACTTATCATCAAAACTTAAGGCCAGATGCAGAATCAATCTTGTTCTTACAATTAGTTGAAGTTTTATTCAACATTCAGTATTTTTTTTGAGTTGATTACTAGGGTTTGTAATTGAGAAAAAGTGACAGGGGTTCTCATATTTAGGGGGAATCATAAATATAAAGTCACCAGGAATAGGAAGAGGCATTGAACAACATGTACTTGTAGTTCCTATAAGGCTATTTGTACAAGTTCGAAATTGTGGATTTCCTTTCTTGGATTGGAAGCCACCCATACGTATGTGAGGTTGCATCGAACTGAGTTTACAATTCTTTGTGTTCTTTTATTGCTTTGTGATTCTCTACCTGAATAGAATTTCACAAGATACGAGAAAAATCACAACTTTAAAAAAGGATAAAGGTGAAGGACATAAAAGTGGAAGATCTCTACCACTCAAGGAAGAAATAGAGTATAGCATCCTTAAAGAAGTGGAGATTTAAGAAAGGACTGGTTTTATAAGAGAAAAGGAATAGTTTAGAAGGACAGTAAGCAAAGAATGAAGTCTTATCAAATTCCACCTTATTAGCTTAAGCTCCCATACCGTGTTGCACCAAAGATCATAGGAGAAAAATCAATTGAGATGGTCACAATTAAGAAAATTGGTGGAAGAACAAGCATGAAGTACCCTCCAAAATATTGTTTCACTTTTTATCATACTTTTAGAGAAATAAATAATAAAAAGAATCTAAGAAGAGTTGGAAATATATCAAAATTGTAGAAATCATATGGTTTTTGTTTCAGAAGGAGAGGTGCTTGAATAATAAAAATTAGTGTGTTAGACATTAAGAACTGTTATAGCGTTTGACACAAATTATATAAAAGAGGCTTCATTCTATAAAAAAAAATGACGATTCATTCTTCTAAAAGAGTTAATTATAAAGCAAAGTTAGCATGGATGTTTGTTTAGAAGGACAAATATTTAAGGAAATATGAATAAAATCTTAGAAGGGAACCTTTTTTTTCACCATTATACCAATGATTTATATAAGTTGTGAATAGGAAATCCAAAATGAAACTTACTTGAAATATTTTTTAGGAAAACTTTCTCCATTTATTGACAATCCTTCTTCGAAAACATTGAATTTTGTATGGTATATGATACCCATCCCCATAATCGATTAAGTTTAGATAGGTATATATCATCTGTACTTGTTGTTTTATCTTCCTTTTCTATAGGAAAACTTGGCATATGACAAATTTCTCGTAATAATTTTTAAAGCCACTCGATTACGCAATACGTATAGGTAATAAGGTTATTCACTCAATCTACAATAATCAAAAGATTATTAAAGATCTTGGACTTGATTATGTTAACATAGATGCATGCTTTAAAGATTGTATTTTTTATAAACGAGAATATGAAAATCTTACCGAGTGTTTCATTTGTGACAAAAGTAGAAGACGAGAAAATATGTATGATGTCGTCCCCAATAAAAAAAATTGTTACGTTTCTATATATTCAAGAACACAAAGATTTATTCTATATTACAAAATTCCAAGAGAAATTTTATGTCATAAAAATAAAAGCATCAATAATGAAATTTTGAGACACTCTCAAGTGGATTTCTGATAGGGTGGATGTTTGATAAAGAAAACACAATTTTCATTTTAGATTCATATAATATAAAACTTGAATTATACCAAATATGTTGAATGTGAATGGCTTTAATTCCTTATAATTTATCTCTTTGATTATGCATGAAGCATTCAAATTTCATATCATAATTTTTTATTTCTAACACAAAAAGTTCAAGAAATATTTATATTGATGTTATTCTTAAACCAAAATTTATATTACCATTTATAATTATTCAAAATTTAATCATATAACACGTTTCCACTCAACGGTAGAGTAAAACAATAGTGAGGAATAAATCATTGACTACAAATAGATTTGGAACTTTTTACCATAAAATAATAACAATTTTATTCTTATTTAAATTAAGATATACATATATTCTTGATATTGATAAGTTTATAATTATAATATTTAGAAACAACATCGAGATACTATAATGAATCATTCTAACTAGATTATTTTGTTGGATTGATTTGAATGTGTTAGAATGTATGATTATTTCTGGGATACTAGTAGTTCCTCTGTGTTTTCATGAGTTGGTCCTCTAAAAACCTCTTAACAATCTCAAAGCTTGGCTTAATCACAATTTCTTGATACAAATGTTGATAATCTTCTCCATTTAAAACAGCTTCAAAAACCTTTGTAGAATCAATTTTGTGCATGTTCCACCCAAGGCTATTAACCATATTATTAATCTTTATGAGTTGATTTTCAGCCAATTTGCACGTGTTTTCTTTCATTTCTGCAATAGCTTCCTTAAGTATCTTTTCTTTACGACCCTCATCAACACCTTTATCATTTTCTATCTCAAAATAACGTTGAAGCTCAGGAACACCAATTGCCCTTCTAATCCCCCTGGTGCAATTTGCTTCAGGTACAAAAAAGTTTCTAATTTCATCAATAAGACCTGCCTTAACCATTTCATTAACTCTCATGTCTAAATAAGGAAATAAAATAGACAAAGCTACATCCACCCAAATGAAACAACAATTATATTTTGAACGAAATGCATAGATTGGGTCATCTACTAGTACTTGTAGATAGGAATTTGAACCACCTACAATAATGGGTAGATGTCCATTTTCAATAATGGAATCTAGGGTTTCAACCATTTTCTTGCAGAAATCATTCACGGTGAAATCATAATCAGGATCATCTATGATGCCTAACAAGTGATGTGGAATCGAACATTGCTCGGATTCTGGTACCTTGTTGGTGACAATGTCAAGACCCTTATAGACTTGAATTTTGTCTGAATTAATAATTTCGGAAGGGAATTGAATACCTATGTTAATAGAAAGTTTAGTTTTTCCAGTTCCAGTTGCACCTATTATGAACAAAACATTTTTCTTCTCTGTTATTGTTGAGAAATTTGAAGCCATAATTGTGTTTTTGATGTAAAATCTAAAAGAAAAAACAAGAATCACAACCTTAAAAATAATTAGAATGAGTAGAATGAAAATTTAAAGTTGAATCAAAATATTATATATAAAAAAATTTGAACTGAAATGTATTATTCAAAACTGTCTTCTCAATAAAGATGTGAGTTACACCAAGAGGCGAGTAGATTGAAACTGAAGTAACAAAATTAAAACTCCTTTGATAGTAAATTTTGAAACTGAACTAACAAAATTAAAACTCCTTTGTTAGTAAATTTTTGTTTTATTGTGTGATAAATGAGTTGTTCAAATATGCTATATATAGTACCTTCGAGGAAACCAATTAATATTGTGTAACATAAAAAAAAAAATAGTTATTAGTTTTGGCTAAACTAATAAAATAACGCATTAAAAATATTCAATATTTCTTTACTGATAGAATAGAAAAAATATATAGAAATTCACTATTGTAAAAAATACTTAATATTTATTTGGTCAAACGAATTTAATGAATACTATTTCTTTTTAAAATATGTGGTTTGACACTACACTATGAATGTGAAGTATAAACTTTTTCTTAATATGCAAATTCATTTAAAAAAAAACATAAAGGGTACTTCATCCAAAGATACAATCGAAACTCTTACATTCTAAAACAAATAAGAGGTATGGTATTCTAAATATGGAAATTACAACAAACATCGAGATTACAAAAAAAGTTTAACCATGTCCAAGATCATGATGACCAACATACACTTGTCAAAATTGAAATTATCTTCTTTAAAGATTATTACATTGCATATCAGCTAAAGAGTATAAATCGTTGCTAACCAAACGACGACAATTATAATCTTCTTCATCTTTCTGTTTACCTTTTCAAAAAAGAAAAAGAAACAAGTGAATTCCGCCAAAAACAACTCATTAAGATTACCTAACTAACTTTTCATTTTCTCCCATATTTTGGTCGAAACGGTGCAAAGATCAAAAAGATGTCCTATTGATTCCTCCTCCCCCAACACAAAAGACACATTGCGAATCTCTCAAATTAGACACAATAAGGCATAATTCATTATAATTGAACCAATTGTTAAAAAATCATAATATTTGATTATGAATATTATATTTATCAAAATTAAACACATACATTGCACTTCATTTTGAATAGTGATTTTATAAGCATGAGTTCATTTATAATTTGATAAAATGTTTCTTAAACATTTTGTCATTCAACATCATATAAAAGTGTACATAAAGCCGACTGAGGACCTAAAACGCATTTTAGTTAATAAGCACACAATTAGGGCATGATCATGTGATAAACAATTATTCACATGAAGTAATTTAATCTCATTTTTATATTGGAACATATTAATATGTAACCAATAATTTTTACTCAGAGGTGAACACTCCAATTTTAAATAGTAAAAGTACATTTTTTTAAATAACTAAACCATATTAAATTTTATTTTAATTTGAGATTAAATGTGTTAAGCGTCAAGCGAAAATATGGTTGTCCATTCGTTAATAAATGTGGCCAATTTTTGAATTAGTTATAGTGTCATTAATATATTTCCTCTTTGTATTGAGCAACTCCTGATTAATCAAATTTGTTACATTTGTTTTTGTAAAAATAAAAAAAAAAAAAACTAAACCATACACTTAATACACTCATAATTATCTTTAAATAAAATTAGAATTGATTTCTTTTAAAATTATATTTAAAATGAAGATTATAGAGTTATTGAAAAATAGATTAAGATAACATAAAATATATAGAATATATTAAAAAACCAGTAATACTTAAAATTTCCTAATAATTTTACTCCCGTAAAACAAAAAAATTGATTGTAGTCCGTTTCTTATGTATAATCAAAATCTTAAGTTACTATATCAATTATATATAAATATTGAGCTATTCCAAAAATAGTCTAGGTATTGAAAATTGCTCTCACCACATTCTTTGCAGCATTACTTCCTTCTAGTCATCATTACCATATCATCACCAATTCATGTTTCACTATTATAATGTTTTACAAAACTAGTTCAGGAAATTAATTTATAACTTATTATAAAAAATCTTTTGAGGTTATATTTCCTTCTACTCAAATTATAAATTAATTTGTAAAAAAAATTAATTTAATTTATTTTACATCATTATTGTAATATTAACAATTATTTTTATATTATATTCTATATTATTTATCATTTCTCCTACTAACTTTTTATTTTTTATTTCATTAATAATAAATAAATTTATAAATAAATTCATAATTAAAATTCATAGTGTAGTTTATTTTAACAATCAAAGAACAATGAAGATGATGAAGAAGCTTCAAATCAAATCCATGCAATTAGAAAGTGCAAGTTTTACCGTGACCAAACTCATATGCGCTTTTATATTTATAAATAATCATTTCTTAATCATTAATCTTTAATGTAAAATTAGAATTAAAAAATCAAGGTTAATTGCTCAGTTTTTTATTAGTTTTTTATTAGGTGTTCATTTTTATTATTTGTCCCGGATCTCTAAAAAATCAGAACCGACCCTGTTCGAGGTATAATAACCCCTGACATTGTATAATAACCAATATTCATTTACCAATGGTATCTGAACTCATCCAGAAGTCAAAATTCCACATATATATACACAAGTAGTCAAATCCTAAATAGTGTAGTCGACATTTGATGGAGTGAAAAATACTTAGAAAGGGGGGATTGAATAAGTGTAACTTCAAAAACTTGGAAGATAAAAACAATGAACACGATTCTTTTTATCCTGGTTCATTGTTAACCAAACTACTCCAGTCCACCCCTGACAAGGTGATTTACCTCAACTACGTATTTAATCCATTAATCCAACTGATTACATTGGTTTTCCACTTAGATAACCTCTAAGTCTTCTAGAATCTACATATCACAACTTGACCACTCTAGGAATCCTTTTACAATCACTACACCAAATTTGTCTTTTAGAAGCGCATCAACGAAAGCGCTTTTATGAAAAGCGCTGCTATAGGTTGCGCTAAAAACAAAACTAAAAAACAAGGGAAAAAATGCGATGGTAAAGGGGGAGGGTACGAGAGCGCTTTTTGAAAGCGCTGCTAAAGGCGGGTTACAAGAGCGCTTTGTTAAAAGCGCTGGTAAAGGGGGGGTACGAGAGCGCTTTTTGAAAGCGCTGGTAAATGGGGGGGGTACGAGAGCGCTTTGTTAAAAGCGGTGGTAAAGGGGGGGGGGGGGGTATGAGAGCGTTTTTCTACAAAGTGTTGTCTAAGGCCTTTTAATTAAAATAAAAAATAGAAACGAACCAGATTCAATATTCTATTTTTACGAAACCACAGAGCTTCTTCTCCAAATGATCAAACGCACTCAGAGTCGCCCTTCGCAAAACCTTTCTCCGTCTCCGTTCGCTGCTCCGGTGGCCCTCCTTCGTCGTCGTAGCTCTCTAGGGTTATAACAAATTACCAGTAAATTGAAAGCTGCAAAAGTGAGAAGAAGAAAAATCACATATATGTTTATGAACTTGATTTCTCCTTCTTCTGAGATTCTTTTGTTGAGTATTCGTATTTGCTTCGTGTGAATCCGACGTGTGTGCTTGTTGAAGCAGTTTCTGTGCGTGAGTGATGGTGAGGATGAGTGTGAGTTATGAGTGTATGCGTTGGTAGCTTTAATTGCTCGATTGATGCTTACCGGTAACGTTTCGGTAGTTTTTTTGAATTTGCTTAGGTTTTTGGAGGGTTCATGCTGAAATTTTAGTGTTCATGCTCAAATATGCTGAGAGAGGATTCTAATTGAATTTTGAGAAGTTAATCATTTTCAATTAAGCTGAAACATTATAGTTATTTTTACTAGGGTCGATTGAGTGGTGAAGTTGAGATATCATGCCGAAATATGACAATCGGATCGGATTTTAATAAATCGAGAGCATTCTGAATGGATTTTCTGGAATATATCATTTTTACTTGAATTATAATTGTTTTTCCAGTGTTGATAGAGTGGTGAAGTTAATTTACTTTGATATTCTATCATGTTGAGTTATATTTTAATGAACTGAGAAAAACTATAGGATTTTTGCAAGTGTCAACAACATAGTGGGATGAAGTCAAAAAGAGTTTATCATACCATGCCGGATTAATATGATTAATTAAATAGTAGTTATTTATGTTGTTTTTGTGAACTTTAATTGTATTTGTGTTGTTTTCTTTATTGTAGGAGCCCTGCTTGTTGTCGCATATACGTATTTACAACAAGCGTTGCTATAGGGGATGCTACGAGAGCGCTTTTCTGGAAAAAAACGCTGCTAAAGGAGATGCTACGAGAGCGCTTTTGGCGTACCAAAAAGCGTTGTCTTTACCTATGGAAGCGCTGGCTATGGCAGCACGTTTAAGCGCTCTAAAAGACCAAAATAAGCGCAGTAATAGGACTTGTACGGCGTGGTGAATCAATGTAAAATAAAGTTTACAAGAATTTGAATGCTTCTAATAAAGTTGTAATCACAATTGTTGGACGCTTGAGAGGAAATCACCGTTGGGATGCATTTAATGCTTTGCGTGAATAGTACAACACTACATTTAATGTTTCACACTTTTGTCAGCTACCTCGAGCCTTGCTTTTGCTGCTTTTACTGACTTTGCCTTTTGTAGCTTCTAACGTTCCTTTTGTCAGTCAGAGATTTGACGTTACAACCTTTCATCTTGTACTTTCTTCTGGACTCAGATTTGTAGATAACAACGTTTGAATATTAGAGCCATCAACTTTGGTGCAGAGTATCTTCTGTCTTATGACTTTGAGGTGCTTTGAGCGTGATACCATCAAAACTTCAGAGCTTGTACTTCTGACTTCCATTCTTCTAATACTTTCCAGTTCATGTTCTGATTCTGCATGACCAACTTCTGATGTCTTGCCAGAGCATGTTCTGATGAAGCCATCCAGAACTTTCTGAGTCAGTGCTTCTGAGTGCTAATTTGTGCATACTCTTTAAATATTTCCTGAAATGAAAAATGTAAAGTATTAGAGTACCATATTATCTTATACAAAATTCATACATAATGTTATCATCAAAACTAAGAATATTGATCAGAACATTTCTTTTTCTAACAACATCCACTCATCTAAAAGTCAAATTTTAGCATTTTAACATTAATAATCAAATTTCATCCAAAAATGACAGATTTTTACTGCATTCAACTATTCCAAACTAGTCCAAATCTTTCCTAACCCCACACACAAGATGTAATTCAAAATAAAAGCATATTATTAGAAGAAATCGTGCATGGAAACATAAAATCAAGCATATTATAAGAAGAAATCACACATGAAAACACAAACAAATACAAGATCTAAGTTCCCAATCCCACATGTAAGTCTTAGATTAGATTTATCCCAAGATTAAAGCCTAAGAACCCCACTTTAAGCTTGTTTCAATAGAAAATTTAGGTGTTGATGATGATGGAAGATACTTTCCCATTTTACTTGGTTTCTTATTCAATGGTCAATATTTCTTTACATGCAAATCTTCTTTTTAAGGTTTAGCAAGATCTTATTATTCTCTTTGTCTCCCTTCTTACTCGACTTCTTTCTCTATTAGAATCTCTCTCCCTCTCTCTCTATTTTGGTTTTGCAAAGGAACAAGGGAGAAGTAAAATGGTGACCTTCTTCATGAAATAAGCTTATGCAATTCCTATTGGAATTCTCCTAATTTCTCTAGCATCTTGATTCATTTTACAATTATTCTCATTTGCTCCAATCAGAACTAAACCACAATTACTTTGTCATAATTCTCCTATTAGTTAGATGTACTCGTCAAAAAGCGCATGTGTGTGCTTTCCCACTACAAGGGCAAGGAGACTCTAAGGCCTTATTGGGTGTATAACACGTTTTGGTGGTGAGAGTTTGCTCATGACAGCGATAAGACTAATACGGTGGTATTTTGAGGGTGATTTAAGGGACCAGCTCACACGAGATGAGAGGCCCTGTTGATGGCCGATGATACTTGGTCGCAGACGGGCAGTTAGGTTAAACGTGTGTTAAGACTTTAATGAGTGTGGTGCTCTTTAAGTTGTAGATAATGTATATAACTTAGACTCCGCCCTCTTTCCCATGGGAAACAGGTTATTTACAAAAGCCCATGGTGTAACACCCTAAAATCCCCACACTTAATAATATAAAATAAAAGATATATAAAACACATATATTCACAATTAGGATGTTACTCGGCATCAAACACATCTGCTAGCAACACATATAATTTAAATTGAAACATTCAACACCTTTCATCGCATGCTCAACTTTACTTAGGATATCATCGGAGCAGAAATATCAATTAAACATGCTACTCAAATCATTCAAGTCTCATAAAGTACTCTTCATAAAATAAAATAATGCAATAAAAGTCTTCATAATTCAACATAAACATGAAAAAATTCAGAGGATAACATCTAACTCTCTGATCCTCACCATAGGATTAAGGCTCACCAAAAATAACTAAAGTCCAGACAACATGAATGCATGACTCTCAATAATAACATGCAAGAACACATACACATTGGCCCCTCTTTTGACTGTGTTTCCCACCAATTATTTAACACCTTATTTCTACCCATTGAATATTAATAAAATCAGAGTGCGAAAAATTGATTCATATAATGGATGTCACATTTACTTCACATAAGCAACATACATTAGTCATAATTATGCAGATACATAACAATTAGAATCTGGATGAACTTATAGCCACATATTTCAATTCAATTAATCAACTAAACAGCGAAATAATAATTTCTCAACGGCAACAACATCACATCCTTTATTCACTGAAAACACTTCGCAACTATTAATATTATTCAACTTCAATTCGCTTAACATATTTATTAGACTAAAAAACTTGAAAATCAACATGATAATTCATAATTCAACTTAAGGTAATAACAACATTTAAACACAACAACAATCGTCCATCCCTCAAGTGCTACGTATCAGAGAAAGACACTCTTGACTTATTATAGAGCAACATGAAGACTTCATAAATTAACTTCAAAATTCCACAATTATACTTGAGTACCTGCCCATTTCCCATGGTAGGGGAAACATCAACAGAAGCGGTGAGATATCTAACAATATAATACGATGCATGATAAATAATATAATAGAAATCATATCGTATAATTTACCACTTCACAACTTTCAAATAAAAATCATAACAACAAATGTAATAACAAATAGCAGTGACAATTATAACAATAGCTATAATAGCAATTAGCAACAACAGTTATAATAATAGTTATAATAACCATTACACATCTTTCCAACAATACCTGTCACAACAAATCGTTAGCATAATTTCACACTAAATCATCAACAACGTATTACAACAAAATCATCAATTTAATACAACACTTATCCATCATCAACAACAATTAATCAACTCGAAATGCGACTCATAACAATGCATATGCATGTGGTACCATTTGGAGTAAAACTCCCAACTTAAACATTTACCATTGAGGGGATTGTCACTTTTTCCATTTTTAGGCCAACTTAAACATTTTCCATTTTCAGGCCGTCATGTTTTCCATAATTTTCAGGCCGTCGTATTTGCCATAACTTTCAGACTGTTGTGTTTGCCATCATTTTCAGGAATGCATTATGCGATAGATGCGACTCAATGAATGCAACAAACACATACAACACAACAAAAATCTCATCACGAGGCATTCGCCTATATCACTGTTATTACCAATTATTAGAGGTAATCATCATCACAAAATCCATAACCCTATATCATCACTACAACACTGGCCATAGGCCTATAACATCATCATCATCGTATCAACAACATAATCATAATGATAATATAATCACATCATCAATATCACAATATCAACAACGTATTATTACAACAACATAACAACTATACCAACATCAACATAGAACAATTTTCAACAATAGATTCATTGACAGTAGAACAATTTCAGCAATATAAGAAACAGCCACCACAAACAACCACACACCGCAACAATTTTACAAAACCAAAAACAGAGGTGATTATACAAACCTAATCTCACATATAATTCATCATAAATTCCATTATAGAGTCATAACCCCACCCTTACCTTGGATTATAGATTACTCTATAATTCTATCGATTGAAGCCTTCTAGCCTTAGCTTCTAACCCTTGCCTCTTTTAATCAGAATCAAAAACTGAAAAATTTTCTCAAATATGCAGCTACAGTGCAATGATGATATCTCGCAACTCAGACCTTATTTTGAAGATCCCAACAGTCAAAAGTTAGATATAGGTGTTGCGAACCTACCCTCAGAATTCGTCCATGATCCAATGATTAACGAATAAGGGATCTTCGATTTAGTGAGACTGCTGCAAGAAAAACGGGAATGAGTTTCTCTCCTATTTTCTCTCTTCTATGCAACTTCCCATGACCAATTCCCCAAGACTTTTTCCTTCTAATTAACATAATCCCTATCTTAACCTGATTTCATTAAACCTATTGGGCCTAACATTCTCACCCCACCTTTTACTACCACCATCACTTAATTAAGTCCATATAATAAATATAGTATTTCTTCAATAATATTTCTACAACTTAATCAATTAATTAATCGACTAATTAATCATAACAACCCATGTCAACAATTATCAACACTCCATAAATTCAACAATTAAATTCAAAATAATTTGAAAATATTTAATTAAATACCAGGTGTTACAACTCTCCGCCACTTAGAATATTTTAGTCCTCAAAAATCCACTCCCTACTACCACTTTTACCGCGAATTTTGCATCCAATTCTCTGATTCCCCAAGTCGCGTTTGGTAACAGATCGATCACTACTTCCTCGACCTAACAACGACTCATCATGATCTAAATCCAATACCTACACAACATAATTGTTTCTAACTTAGCAACCACTTCAACAATATCGTGACATATCAACTTTTAAAGCAGTAACAACCATAACACACTCATACTTGAATATACAACATCATACTATCATCTTAACAACATTGTCAACACCAAAATACACACGCAATTTCATTCCCATATGTCAATTACCAACGAAATACTAACAACTCTATTTACATCATCGTGTCACTCATGTAATGACATCAACATAAACAACATACCCAACTTTGTCATATTATGGAGTGTTATTCCTCATTTACAGTACCCAACAACAACATCACGACAACAGGAACAAAATTACTATCATGTCAATCTAATAGTATAACTCAACTAATAACCACACAACTCACTATTAACCACCAACCATAATAATATCCTTATAAAATCAACAAACATATATTAGTAAACATAGTGTCCTGGAACAACATTCCTATATCAACAATCTACCAAATCAAATGTGTAGATAAAGACATATCATTTCCATAGGCTCTTGAGATTATTAATCCTTCACTTTTAAAGAATCGTACGTGCATAACAACTACCCCACATCACGCATCAGCTGCCCAACTCTGATTATCTAACTTAAGTCATTGTTCAATACGTTTTACTCTTTCATATCCACTTCTTCATAAGTTTACACAACACAGTGAGCGATTATCCTCACGGTGTAATATCCATTACTTACCTACTATTAAAATAACAAGACAAGCTCATCCTATCTATATGATTTTGTCTACTACCTGTTGCACCCCAAAATTTGTTCACCCAATTTTCAACCACTTATAGGCTTCTCATTCATTAGCATGTGCATTCATACATAAGTATGGGATCAAGATATTATGGTATCCCTGAGCTTCCTCAAGATAGAGAGGGGATTCAACAGCTATGGCAAGAGAAGTTTTGTCTCGATGGATCAATTGTTGAAGCATCACCTTGAATTAGGGTTTTTGACTGATTGAGGCATTGAAGGTTTGTATGAGCCAATTCATTGAGACTTTGCTCTCTCTTTATCATTTGAGATATCTTTGTTCAAGGATTTTGTCAAGATAACCAGGGAATTAGGGTTTGTGGTTGTTGAGAATTTCTTCTTCGTTAGGCTATCAAGGCAATATCATCGTTACTAGTTGATTTATCGTCACTTGTTGTCCGCAATGCAAGTTAGCTTGGATTTGGTTTTGTTCATTTGAAGTTGATTCAGAATCATCGTTGGGTTGGTATTTCTTCAAGTTCAAATAGAGGAAATTGATTGTTTTATTTTTTGGGTCCAATTTTGTGATTCAAGTGATTAATGGAAAGGAGAAATTCAAAGTTGATTTGAAAAGAGAATTATATTCATACAAAGTTTAAGTTGTTACACCATTCTTGTCAAAAGTCATTACACAGGCCTAAGTTCTACTTTTGTCTACAAAATTCTTCTTTCAAAGCTGCCCTTCAATTATCTCCAAACCACTTGTTGACTTGTCATCGTGATCATTCTCATTGCACATGAAACAAAGAGAAAGAAATGGTTAGAACATTACAATCAAAAGATGAACATGAACATGAACAAGATTTTTCAAAGAATTTTCACGATTCATCATTAGAGTTTTGTGCAAGGAATCAGAAATTAGGGAATTGGTTCAATATGTTTGCAAACAACAATCAAGGCCTCATACATTTTAAGGATCATACGCCCAAATCCCAAATGTCTCTACTACAAATCACAAAATCAGTTTGGTTCACAATAGAGACAAGATAAAGGACAAGTTACTGCACAATTCATTCACAATGATAAGGGACGAGTTACTGCATAAGGAATTCGGTAAAAATTTCATCAAAAAAGATTCACAATTTCACACAAAATCAGAAAATGAAGCTCGGTTAAGCCCAAATACAAATTTCAGAAGGCCTGCTAACATCAGCAAACCCTAATTCAGTCAGTATAAAAACATTCAATGCACAGATATCAAGGAGACCACTGTTCATTTTGTAAACCCAGCCGCAGAGCAACAATATCAAAAACCCTAAACCTTGTTCATCATCTTCTCAATCAAACACAGAGAAAACCCATCGTTCATAAAACAAACCTGAAGGCTACCATCCATCAAACCCAGAATAAGACACAAACCTTTCAAACAAAACCATTCACAATCATTAGAAACCGCAACCAGAGGAACCCAACACATTCATCAAATCCCTAACAAACTATCATCATCTTCCTAAACACTAACCCTTCAGATTTGAGTGAGAAGAAGAGAGATTAAAGAAAAAGTTGGAAGGACCTCACCGAGTTCTGAGATCGCGAACTTCCATTTTCGTTGCGCTTCAGAACCAACATCAATATAATCACCGTTCAAATCGCGAACAACCCAGCACCAACGATCATCGAACCCAGCAAATCGGTGTCACGCCATCATCATCAACAGACCGTTCATCATTATCGCATCGTAACAGCGTTGGACTCTCAACAACAAGCGCACAACTCAGAGCCGCCGCGGTTGAAACAGAGACGAAGAGATATTGGAAGGACCTCGCCGTTGAAAAGAAATATCGGAGACGGAGGAACCAAAACAGAACTGAAATAGAGAGAAGAACGGAGGGGACACCATTCGTGCTCAACAAAGAGGAGAAAGTCTGAAGGGGAACGTGAAATGTCACGAGCCACAATCCTAGCCCCCTTTTATGTTTTTTTGTCTTTGCTTATTTTTAATTAATGTTATGTTTATATGTTAATTAACTGTTGATGATCTATTGGTTTAATTTTATGTGGATCAATTACAGAATCTGGGCCTTCTTGTAGAAATCTGGCGTCACACCCCCAGCCCAGTGACACACCTCCTCTGTTTCTTTTGTTATTGAATAACGTTGTTGGGCCAGCCAAATGGGCCTGCGAATTGCTATTCCTGCACCACTGTTTTCAGCACACACCCCCTGATCTCATATTTAATTTTTGTTTAAAATTAGACTTTTTTCTATACTTTTGTTGATAAAAATATATGATATTTAGAATTGACTTTAGAATTTCTCTTTTATAATTTGATTGAGTTTTTAATTCTTTTATGATCAATATTGTTGCTAACCTCTTTCAATTTCTTTTGATCACTTCATCTTCACTAGTTCATTTGCGACTATTGGATCGATTTGAGGACTATCTCTTGAAGACTCGATGTGCACTCCTTAGCTTGGACTTCTTATTGCGCATGAACTTGGATTTCTCATTCCTCTCGACTTGGATTGCTTATCGCTCATGCGATTTTCAGAGGCATAGTGGATTTATTTTCCACTTTGAAGGTACGCTTCCT
Source organism: Vicia villosa (assembly GCF_029867415.1). Classification (NCBI taxonomy): domain Eukaryota; kingdom Viridiplantae; phylum Streptophyta; class Magnoliopsida; order Fabales; family Fabaceae; genus Vicia; species Vicia villosa. The sequence continues at coordinate 99,786,043 of NC_081185.1, read as the reverse complement.
TGAACCTTAATTTGCATCATGTTAGAATTGCAATGTTTAGAAGCATATAATTGGCCGAACAATAGGTTCGATGTATATGAGTTGTTGCATTTTGTTTGAATCTTTAATGTTTGTTTTCTAAGTCCTATTGTTATAGGCATTGTTTGACTTTGAAGTCCTACTTTAAGTAGGAAATTTGTGATTGTTTTAAAGCCCTATGTTTATAGGCAATGTTTAATGTTAAGCCCTATGTGAGATATTGGATCGAACTCTAGTATTGTCGAAGGGTAGCTTCTTGGTTCGACAGTTCGACAGAGTTAAGCATGAAGTCGAAGGATTGTTCACATGCTGGTGTCGAAGTGTGCATGCTGTAGTCGAAGATGGGTCTAGCATGCAGATGTCGAAGATGCTAGGGTTGTTAGCATGTTAAATTAGGTTTTAGTGTTTAAACTCTAATTTGTTAAGTTAGCTTGTTTATTAAGTTGGCTTGTGTAATGGGCCTTGCTGAAAAAGCCCATTAGTTAGTATGTTAGGTTTTATTATAAATAGCATACTAGTCTCTCATCATTGCTAAGCTGCAAATCCTAATTTAGGGTGAGAGAGGTTATTTGTTATTCTTGTAAACTTGTAATCTTGTTTTAAGAGAAAGTGAAAGAATAGCAGTTATAACCAATTCTTGTGTTCTTCTTATTCTCTTCCCTAATTCTTCCTTGTTTTATACTTTGTTCTTGGCATTGAATTCACAACAAATTGGTGCGGTGAGCGTGGAGAAGATGCCTTCAACAAAGTATGAGATTGAAAAGTTCACCGGAGTGAATGATTTCGGTCTGTGGCGCTTGAAGATGAAAGCCCTACTGGTTCAGCAGGGTTGTTTGGAAGCGTTGAAGGGAGAGGCAGCCATGAATGCAGAATTAACGGCAGCGGAGAAGACGACTATGATTGAGAAGGCACACAGCGCAATTTTGTTGAGCCTTGGTGATAAGGTTCTCCGGCAGGTATCAAAGGAGACGACGACATCAGGGTTATGGGTGAAACTTGAAAGTTTGTATATGACCAAATCGCTGGTAAATCGACTCTACCTGAAGCAAGCTTTGTATTCATTCAAGATGATTGAAGACAAAGTATTGGCTGAGCAGTTGGATATGTTCAACAAGCTGATTCTTGATCTTGAAAATATTGATGTGAAGATCGATGATGAAGATCAAGCGCTGTTACTATTGTGTTCTTTGCCTCGATCACATGCTCACTTCAAGGAAACTCTCTTGTATGGAAGGGAGTCCCTGACGTTTGAAGAAGTTCAATCAGCCTTGTACTCTAAGGACTTGAATGAACGAAAGGAGCATAAACCTTCGACTGTTGGCGAAGGTTTGGCCGTTAAAGGAAAACTCTTACGAAAGAATGGTAAGTTTGACAAGAAGGGCAAAAGTCAGTCGAAGTCTTACAGTGGCGAAGCATCTGGCATTCGATGCTATCATTGTAAGACGGGGGGTCACACAAGAAAGGTGTGCCCTGAACGCCTGAAAGATCATGGAGGTAAGGATAATGGCAATGCAGCCATTGTTCAAGATGATTTTGAATCATCTGATGTTCTTGTAGTTTCAAGCAGTGACTCGAGAAGAGAGTGGATTATGGATTCAGGGTGCACTTGGCACATGACTCCAAACAAAGACTTGTTCGAGGAATTATGTGATCAAGATGGTGGATCAGTATTGCTGGGAAACAACAAGGCTTGCAAGATTGCAGGTATTGGATCTGTTAGATTCAAGCTCCATGATGAGTCAATAAGGTTGTTGACTGAAGTCAGGTATGTTCCTGATTTGAAGAGAAATCTGCTTTCTCTTGGTGAATTCGACAAGAAAGGATATGTTTTCCAAGGAGAGAAAAGTATCCTAAGAGTCATGAAGGGTTCGAAGGAAGTCTTGAGAGGCGTGAAGAAACAAGGCTTGTATACCCTTGAGGCTGAAGTTGTAAGTGGTTCGACAAATGTTGCATCCACGAAACCGTTGTCGAAGACAGAAATCTGGCACATGAGATTGGGCCATGTCAGTGAAAGGGGTCTGGTCGAATTAGGGAAACAAAATCTGCTTGGTGGAGACAAAGTCGAAAAGCTGAAGTTTTGTGAACCCTGTGTATTTGGAAAATCTTGCAGAGTGAAGTTCAACAAAGGCAAACAAAGAACACATGGATCCCTTGATTACATCCATGCTGATCTTTGGGGGCCTGCAAGGTGTCCATCACATTCAGGAGCAAGGTATTTTCTATCCATAGTAGATGATTATTCCAGAAAATTATGGGTATTCATCCAGAAGACTAAGGATGAAACTTTTGAGAATTTCAAAAGTTGGAAGACTCTGGTTGAAAATCAGACTGGCAGAAAGGTCAAGAGGTTGAGAACCGACAATGGCCTTGAGTTTTGCAATGAGGCATTCGACAGTTTTTGTGCTGCCTCTGGTATTGCAAGGCATAGAACTACTGCAGGTACTCCACAGCAAAATGGTTTGGCTGAAAGGTTTAATCGAACTATTTTGGAGAGAGTCAGATGCATGTTGACTAGTGCGGGGTTAACAAAGGTGTTCTGGGCTGAGGCTATTTCGACAGCAACATATCTGATAAACAGATGTCCTTCGACAGCGTTAGATATGAAGACACCTGAAGAAGTTTGGTCGGGACATCCACCAGATCTCGACAAACTGAGAGTATTTGGCTGCGTAGCCTATGCTCACATTAGGCAAGACAAGGTCGAACCTAGAGCTCTGAAATGCATGTTCATGGGATACCCTGAAGGAGTCAAAGCTTATAGGCTATGGTGCCTAGAGCCAGGTCACAGGAGGTGTATCACCAGTCGAGATGTAGTTTTCAATGAAGCTGAAATGGCTTTTAAGAAAACTGATGATGTTGGTCGAAGTACAGAAACATCTGACGAAGAGCTGGAACAGGTAGAGATTCCTGTTGAGGTGGAGCATGTTGATGCTGAATTGCATATCCCAGATGAAGTCGAAGAAGAAGCAGAAGATGCTGAAGTTGAGGAAACTGACGATGACTACCTATTGTCGAGAGATAGGTCGAGAAGAGTCATCAAGCCACCTCAAAGACTTGGATATGCAGATCTTATAGCTTATGCCTTAATCTCTGCAAGTGAGGTTCTAGACGAAGAACCTAGAGATTATAAGGGAGTTATGAGGAGTCAAAATAAGACTGAATGGCTGAAGGCCATGGATGATGAGATGAAATCTCTTCATGATAATCACACTTGGGAACTGATCAAGAAACCTGCTGGGGCAAGGTTAGTCAGCTGTAAATGGATTTTCAAAGTTAAGGAAGGAATCGAAGGAGTGACGTCGAAAAGATACAAGGCAAGGATGGTCGCAAGGGGTTTCACTCAGAAAGAAGGTGTCGACTTCAATGATGTGTTCTCTCCTGTTGTGAAGCATAGGTCCATTCGAATGTTGCTTGCCATGGTGGCACAGTTCGACCTTGAACTGGAACAAATGGATGTGAAGACTGCGTTCTTGTATGGTGATTTAGATGAAACGATCCTGATGAGGCAACCTGAAGGGTATGTCGAAAAGGGAAAGGAAGATTATGTGTGCAAGCTAAAAAGATCTTTATATGGGCTGAAACAATCTCCTCGACAGTGGAATAGGAGATTCGACAAGTTCATGACACACATAAGTTTCATTAGAAGTCAGTTCGACCACTGTGTTTACTTCAGATTTCGACCTGGTAATTCATTTGTTATTTTGTTGCTTTATGTTGATGATATTCTCATAGCAAGCAACAGTGTCGAAGATGTGATGAGGGTGAAGGCTGAACTCAATAAGGAGTTCGATATGAAGGATCTGGGAGCTGCTTCCAGGATTCTTGGAATTGACATTCGAAGAGATAGAAAGAAGTCGAAGTTATGCTTATCTCAAAAGGCATATCTACGGAAGATTCTTGAAAAGTTTGGTATGTCGAATTCGAAGCCAGTTGTGACTCCAACAAACCCTCAATTCAAGCTGAGTATTGATCAGTGTCCCAGTACTGATGTCGAAAGAGCCTATATGAATAGCATCCCATATGCTAATATAGTTGGTTCTTTGATGTATGTTATGGTCTGTACTAGACCCGACATAGCTTACGCAGTCAGTCTTGTAAGCAGGTACATGGCGAATCCTGGAAAGGCTCACTGGCAAGCATTGAAGTGGATTTTAAGGTACATAAATGGGTCTCTGAATAGAGTCCTAATTTATGGTGGAGCCTTGGGTGAAGATAGTAAAGCAGTAATAGAAGGATATGTCGACTCTGATTATGCAGGTTGTATGGATTCCAGAAAATCTATTTCTGGATATGTTTTCACTATGTTTGGCACTGCAATTAGTTGGAAAGCAACACTTCAGAAGGTTGTTGCTCTATCAACCACTGAAGCGGAGTATATTGCCTTAACTGAAGCTGTGAAAGAAGCATTGTGGCTTGAAGGTTTTGCGAAGGAGCTGAAACTTCAAGGTCGAGGTATCACTGTTAAATGTGATAGTCAAAGTGCAATACACCTGTCAAAGAATTCAGCCTATCATGAGCGAACTAAGCACATTGATGTGAGGCTGCATTTCGTCAGAGGAGTAATCGAGCGTGGAGAAGTCCAAGTGCTGAAGGTTTCGACTGAAGACAATGCTGCTGATATGATCACCAAGACATTGCCGAGTTGCAAGTTTTTCCACTGTATGCAGTTGATAAAGCTGCATGAAGAAAGCTAGTCTGTTCCTTGACGTTGTAGAGTTAGGTCCAAGGTGGAGATTTGTGAGATATTGGATCGAACTCTAGTATTGTCGAAGGGTAGCTTCTTGGTTCGACAGTTCGACAGAGTTAAGCATGAAGTCGAAGGATTGTTCACATGCTGGTGTCGAAGTGTGCATGCTGTAGTCGAAGATGGGTCTAGCATGCAGATGTCGAAGATGCTAGGGTTGTTAGCATGTTAAATTAGGTTTTAGTGTTTAAACCCTAATTTGTTAAGTTAGCTTGTTTATTAAGTTGGCTTGTGTAATGGGCCTTGCTGAAAAAGCCCATTAGTTAGTATGTTAGGTTTTATTATAAATAGCATACTAGTCTCTCATCATTGCTAAGCTGCAAATCCTAATTTAGGGTGAGAGAGGTTATTTGTTATTCTTGTAAACTTGTAATCTTGTTTTAAGAGAAAGTGAAAGAATAGCAGTTATAACCAATTCTTGTGTTCTTATTCTCTTCCCTAATTCTTCCTTGTTTTATACTTTGTTCTTGGCATTGAATTCACAACACCCTATGGTTATAGGCAATGTTTATTGTTAAGTCCTATGGTTATAGGCAATGTTTTGTGATGTTTGATTGTTTAATCTTCATCTTCTTCTTCAATTCTTAATTGCATGATATTTACTTGGTTAAGTAAGTTTTCTTTAATTGTGAGTAAGTCTTTACTTCTCATATTTTTGTGTGGATTTAAAATGAAGGATGATATGTTTAAGGATAGTCCTTTGTTGACTTGAGAATCATTTGACTTCACTTGTTCCTTTGAACTTGTTTATATTTGTGGTGAAACTCTTAGGAGTTGGTGATCCAATTTCTTATGTTTGAATCTTAATCTCATTTCTCTTTTCATCTCACTTTCTTCTTTCACCTTGAGTACATGATCTCATTTGTTGGGTGATACTATGATTGGTGTTTCGCCTTTCGCATATGTTGTGGTTTTGATAACCATCTTTCCTTCTACTTTGTGCTTGCTTAGGTGGTCACCTAATTTCACATGTTTATGTTGCTTGCTTGGTTAAGTAAGTATTGTTTTAAGCCTTTGTTGGAAGTGTTTACTTCTCTTGGAGCTTGTTTGTATATTTTGACTAGCTAGTCTTGTGTCATAAGGACTAATTCCTCTCTTTAGAGGTGTCCCATGATTGATACATATGGGATGACTTTGCTACTGCCCCATTTGTTTTATTTTGATCCTTAGAGGTTACACTTTTCTTTGTTAAGCTTTTGATACATGATTCCTTAATGGTATGATATCAAAACTTGTGCTTTAAGCTTTTATGCTTTCTTTTACCTTGTGTATGGTCCATGACTATTCACTTGATTGAGTTTGTTGATATTGAGATAACTTATTCTATAAGTTACATTCTCCTATCAAGTCTTTACCTAAATTGGTTCTTAAACCATTTCCTTCTCTACTTGTTTAAGTAATGAGTTTGTTCTCTTTTAAGATGTTTATTTTTTATAAGTGGTTGCTTCTTTATTATCTCTACTTGTTTAAGTAGTATTTCTTTTCTTTTGAGATGGCTATCTCTTGTTCTTGAAGTCTTTACTTCTTATTTGTGTTTGTTTGCTTTTTCTTTTGAGATGGTTATCTCATATTTTGGAAGTGGTCACTTCTTTGTTTGTATCTATTTTCTTTTGAGACGGTTATCTCATATTTTTGAAGTGGTTACTTCTTTGTTTGTATTTATTTTCTTTTGAGATGGTTATCTCATTTTCTTTTGAAAGTGGTCACTTTCTTGTATGTGGCTTGTGTGCCTTTTTCTTATTTTTTTGTGTGATATCTTGTCTCTTGACATTGCCTTTGTGTATCCTTGCATGTCTTCTTTATGATGTGTGATATCTTGTCTATTGACATTGCTTGTGTGTATCCTTACATGTCTTTTGATGATTTGTGTTGACTGTCTATTGACATTGCTTGTGTGTGTCCTTGCATGTCTTCTTGATGATTTGTGTTGATCGTTTCTTGACATTGCTTGTGTGTATCCTTGCACGTCTTCTTGATGATTTGTGTTGATTGTTTCTCGACATTGTTTGAGTGTATCTCTACATTGTCTCTTTTATTACTTGTGTATCTCATAGTGTATCTTGAATACACATTGTTTATCTTGAGTTTGCTTGTGTTTATCCTTGCTTGTCTCTTTTTTGCCATGCTCCCTTAGGACTTGACTTTTCAAAGTCATTAGACCTTAGGATTTCTAAGCATGATAACTTCTAGGACATTTTTAGTCTCCCTTTTAGTTTAGGTCATATTTTTCTTTTCAACCTTTAAAACACTTAAAAAATATCAAATAAGTGGAGAAGGGTGAGTATCCTTGCATTGGGATTTAACTCACCACTATCCACATTTCCCCCTAAAAAACACCAAGCAATAAAACACTTTAATCCACCTAATAAAGGTTAAAACTTAAAAAACATAGAGAAAGGTGGGCATCCTTGCATTGGGCTCTAGATCACCTCTTTCTACATCAAAAAACACAAACCAATTTTCTTTTTCTTTTAAGGATATGTTAAGTCCTTCCCATACTTTGGCGTGTGAGTCTCCAAAGGTCGAGCAACGTTGGGATGTGATCTTAACCTCTGTCCACCTAAAAAACACAAAAACATACAGAAACTTTTCAGCCGAACTACGGTTGCTCTGATTCCTTTAAGGGATACGTAGGCATTGGATCGCGGGGTCCGAACGAGCACACTTTGTAAATATTCCTTCTTTTCCCTATGTTTTGTTTTCTTTATTTTGTCATGCATTGCATTTAGCTTTAAGCTTTAGACTCTTAACACCCATAGATTACAACTAACAAGAGTGGATCCTGTCGAGTACGAAGGACGTGAGGGGTGCTAATCCCTTCCCCTTGCGTAACGACTCCCTTACCCTTTTCTCTAGGTCATAGACCTTTGTTTGTTTTTTTGTTTGTTTGTTTATAGGTTTTACTCGATGTTTTCCTTTCCCTTCTCTTGGGATAAATAAACACTCGATGGCGACTTCATTGTTTTCTAATGAGTTTTTCTAGTTGCTTCACTACCAACAAGAGATTAAGGGTGATCAAGTTCTCAATTTGTCAATAGATAGTCGACAACCTTATTTAAGCATAAACTGTCGTTACTATGTAATAGCGTCCTCTCCGAGTTTACACTGAACTCCTTCACAACGTCATAATCCAATAATTTCACTTTGAGTTTTACAACTCTCACAACATCCTTCTCCTTCGATCTCATCGATCAGATACTAACGTCTAAACATACTACCCAGTTTGCTTCATACTCACTTAGCATTACACAATTGTTAATTATTCTCCAACTCTAGAGTTATTAATATACTCGTACATCACCATTCGTCTTGTCCCAACCAAAGTCCTTATCTTCGTAAAAGACCGCAACATCATACCTAACTCGTAGTTTTTCTCTAATTCCCATAACATCTTCCATAAGGTAGAATATAACTTCATCTCGTTGTAGGCTCAAACGGTACATCAATCCTGTTTTGGGCCAGTCCAATTATTCCAATTGGGCAAATCCATTCTTTGGCCCATAGGCCTACAACATCATCATCGTATCAACAACATAATCATAACGATAATATAATCATAATCACATCACCAACATCACAATATCAACAACGTGTTATTACAACAACATAACAACTATACCAACATCAACATAGAATAATTTTCAACATTAGATTCATTGACAGTAGAACAATTTCAGCAATATCATAAACAACCACCACACACCACAAAAAATTTACACAACAAAAAACAGAGGTGATTATAAAAAACCAATCTCACATATAATTCATCATAAATTCCATTATAGAGTCAGAACCCCATCCTTATCTTGGATTGGAGATTACTTTATAATTCTACCAATCGAAGCCTTCTAGCCTTAACTTCTAACCCTTGCCTCTTTTAATCAAAATCAAAAGCTGAAAATTTTTCCCAAATATGCAACTACAATGTGATGATGATATCTCGCAACTCAGACCTTATTTTGAAGATCCCAACAGTCAAAAGTTAGATATAGGTGTTGCGAGCCTACCCTCATAATTCGTCTATGGTCTAACGGTTAACGAATAAGGGATCTTCGATTTAGTGATACTGCTGCAAGAAAAACGGGAATGAGTTTCTCTCCTATTTTATCTCTTATTTTCAATTTCCCATGACCAATTCCCCAGGACTTTTTCCCTTCTAATTAACATAATCCCTATCTTAACCTAATTTCATTAAACCTATTGGGCCTAACGTTCTCACTCCACCTTTTACTACAACCATCACTTAATTAAGTCCATATAATAAATCTAGTATTTCTTCAATACTATTTCTATAACTTAATCAATTAATTAATCGACTAGTTAATCATAACAACTCATGTAAACAATTCTCAATACTCAACAAATTCAACAATTAAATTCAAAATAATTTGAAAATATTTAATTAAATACTAGGTGTTACAAATGACATCACCACGAACAACATAACATGCATAAATTTGAACATACAACATCATTAATAACGTTATCATAACATCACCATCAACATCACATCATAACAACATCATCAACATTACATAATAACAACATCATTAACATCATATCATAACAATAATTCATATATACACCACACAACGTCACTCAATGCAACTCAAGCATATAATAATTCTCCTCAATCAATTATATCCTCATCCACACAATAACACAACCATTACTATTCAACATACTCAATATATCAATTCATGTTCACAACTCATAAACATACTCGTCTTTGTTGGAACGAAATCCATTCATACTCCTTAGGTTTTGATGATAACAAAGTAATTAAAGAACAATAAAGAATACTAACATTTTTTTAAGTGTGCAGGATCATAAAACTAGTAATTAACTAGGTTCTGACCCAGTTAATTGGCTTGTAAAGAAGAAACATATAATTCATATTCTAGTGGATCAGAATCTAATTCTCAAATATAACCTTAGTGCCATATTGAGTTAACCACTAATAAGTTGGAAACATAGTACAACGTCTTTTGGTCTCTTTCAGGTGTGATTACGCATGGATTTTTAGATTGGTGTGTCTAAGGAAGTTGTAATCAGATTCTATTTATAGTGAAAATCTCTTGTGTGACAAGGGGACTAGACTAATCTCGTTATAGAGGAACCAGGATATTTTGTGTGTGATTTACTTATTGCTTCTGCACTTTAAACTATTCTGCTACTATTGACTCTAGCTTAGAATATGAATTTGGTCAAATACGGAAGGTGTTGTTCAAAAAAGGCAAAAGTTATTAGATATACAATTCAACCCCATTCTTGTATATTTTTATCACCTTCAGTTGGCATCAGAGTACAATTTGTGCTTAACACTTAACATCAGTACATAAAAAGATCCTAAAGAGAAAAGTATACTAGATGGGAGATATTGGTAATAGTCATGTTATTGGCACTGGTATTCCACATGATTATAGTGCTCTTGAAAAGAGTAATTATTTTGCTAAACGACCTGCATTGAGTGGTGATTCTACTCACTTTGAATGATGGAAGAGCAAAATGCACACCTATATTATTGGGCTTGAAGACGAGCTCTGGGACATCCTTAAGGATAATATTGATATTCAAGTGAATGGTATGGGAATGGTTACTGGTAGAAAAGTTCCCAATGAAGAAAAATCATGATACAATATGCAGTGGAATTAAAAAATTTCCTTTAGTGATCCTTACAAATAAGCATGATCAATGATAGAAACGATTACCTCTTGTGACGATTGAAACCTTTTATACTGAATCGAAGGAGTGATCATGAGCGTTGATGAAGAACAACGCCTCTACTTAGTCCACATGAACAGATCCCTCCAGTCTCAGTGCTAGCTGATACGAATGAAGGCTTTGAGTGAGAGAGAAGAAAATATATCTAGTGTTTCTTAGACCGAATTTTCATCAATTCTATAATGCTTCGGCATGAGGGTTCTATTTATAGAACCACTTGTGTAGGCTACAAGCTATAAATCCCACTTAAGTGTATGTGCACCATATCGTATGATATACCGTATATCACTTAAGCGCGTGGTACCATACCATATTCCGTATTCTACTTAAGTGCATTGTACCTTATGGTGTTTCTTATTTATTTTATCTCTCATTAACATGTCCTTGTGTGTGACCCTCTAGGATCTCGCGATGTTGGCAGTTATATTAAATAATGTGTTTAACATAATAAACAGTGGGCAGTATCTATCAACACATCAATGCTACCCAAGTCACAAAAATTTCATGTGTGATCTGACAAAACATTTCCGTGATAATACTTGTGGGTACAATTAACTTTTTGCCCTTATGTATATATTGAACACAAAGAATAGACTGTGTCACCCTTGTCTAGTTCAATATTGGTCCCTTAGACATTTATCATATTACACAGGATGAGAAAATTCAATTTAGATCACTTATGTCCCTCAGCATGCTTTGTGGAGTACCTACCAACAGTCTTTATGGTCATCTAGTTACGGACAATATTTGATCAACAATAAAGTATTCAACTCTAAATCTAGGTTCCATAGTGGTTTCAGGTCGAAGGCTGGTATACACCACTTATCACATCGAGAATAACCGACGACACTTTGCATAACATTCTATGTAGTATTCTCATAGCCGGTTAATCCAGTATAAATATTACTCCTAATATTTATAATTATTGATAACTCCTTATCCATGATCCATGAAATGTGATCATCAATCTATCTACATAACATTCTCAATCCTTTAATATTATCCTACTTCATAATAAAGCTCGACTATAGATACTTTAAGAATATTGTCCTTATGTTTCTTGATTCTGATGATTAATTCAAACTTAACATTTCATTAAACGGACTAGCTATTCTAGGGACTTTATTATTTTGGAAAAACAAACATAATAAAGAAATTCCTTTTATTATTAATAAATTATTCAATACAAGTACCAAATGTATTGTTCTATAAGGATTACACCAACACCCATACCAGTTCAAAAGAAAGTGTACATAAAACACCACAGAGTAAGAGGTGTTATGGTTGTTGCTTTATCTCACTCTAAGTACATAAAAATCATCGATAAGTCAACTACCAAGACTATATTTTAATCACTATATTCTACCTATGAAGGTAACCAGTAGGTGAAAGAAGCTACGACCAATCTTCTCCATCAGTATGAACTCTTCAAAATGAAGCACGATGAAGACATTGAAACCATGATCTCTAGATTTCAAGTTCTTGTATCAGGCCTTCAAGTTTTGAACAAGAGTTATACTTCGGAAAATGATGTCATGAAGATTCTAAGGAGTCTTCCTGTGAGATTCAAAGTCTTGAAAATCTGATAAGCAACCTTTAGAGCCAGGAAATGAAACTGAATGGAGATGATTCTGTAAATATGTTTAAATAATTGGCTTTAAAACCGCTGTTAAAAAATCTAGTGGTAAGATATCCGCTGTTAAGATATCCTCTGGTAGAAGCAGTGGCTTTAAGGGCTCTAGTTCCAAAGAAAAAGAAGATGACCAAAATATCTACTATAACTACAACAAGCTTGGTCACTTCATATTTGATTGTCCTGATCTACAAAAGGACAAGTCAAATAAAGGAATCTTCCAGAAGGACAACTTCAGAAATAGATTCCAGAAAAGTCTCATGGAAACATTGGGATGAACTTGATGATGAAGAAAATCATGACAAAGATGAATGAGAAGGAAATATGGCATTTATGGATCTCACACCATCTTATGCATAATCTAAATCTTACTCTGGACCATAATCAAACGAAGAAAAGGAGGTGTCTTCGAACCTATGTCGTTATGATCTTATTTCCTTCCTTCAAAACCTCATTAGTTATTGCAAAGATAAAACAAGACACACTACAATCTTAAAAAGAGATCATGAACTTTTGAAAGAAGAATTAAAAATGTCTCAAGAAAAATATGAAACTCTTGAAAAATATCATAAGACTCTCTTAGATAAATCTTTTGATAAAATAGTGAATGAGCATGAGGCGGCTCTTCAAAGTTTTATCACAACAGGTCTTGAGAGAACTAAACTTGCTTCCAGAATCTATGGATTAATTTAGAGAAAATGAGAAGGTATAGGTTATAATGGACAATGATCCAATGTTCTGATTCCAAGAAACCCTCAAATCCTTATTATTCAAGCAATGCTCAAACAATGCTAAAAACTTATTTTGTGCATGCTTCTGATAAGGGTAAGAATCTAACCCAATCAGAACCCAAGATTACTAATTCAAAAGATCTGAATAAATATGCACCTAAGACTTCAAATTCAAGGGTTTTGAAGAAGTTAGTTCTCAAGAATCAACAATCAAAGGTTCAAATCAGATTAGAACTTGAGGTTCAAAAGTGAAAAGTTCTGAAGAATCTAGAACCAATGAATTCCAAATCAAAAGTTCTGAAGAAACTAGAATAAATGATCTATAGACCAAAGATTCTGAAGGATTCAGAAACTAATGTCAAAATTCATCTAAGAAAAACGTTTATAAACCAAAAGTCTGGATTGAGGCTAGGCATTACTATTATGAAAAAGCAAAAAACAAAAGAATGCCTGTTAGAACTAACACTAGAGGACCCATAAGAGTATGGCTACCAAGATCTCAAATTATGTTTGACACAAATATTCCCTAAAGAAGAAACAAAGCAACAATTATAATGCCAGGACAATGGTTGGCTATTAGATATAAAACAAAGAAGGTATACATTCCAAATCGCAATGCTGATATAGGAAGCAAGTGTCAATTTTGGAAGAAGACATAATGGACAAATTATGGCTATGAACTCTATGAATTATGTGGTCTCTTAAGTTCGTCCAGAAGTCCATTGTTGGAACTAATTAATATTTGAAAATAAACTAGATGAAACAAATAAGTGATTAACAAAATAAAATATAATATATATTTATCAGTCCAAGTACTTAATAGAAGCTTTGGAAGAATTTCAATCTTGAATAATGATTATCTCTGAGCAACTCCTACAAAATTCATGCTATTAGAACATTAAAGGATATTTGCATCAAGAAGGGTCAAAAGCTCCTTCAAGAGGTATTTTATTTTTTTTAACCTATCAGCTGCTAAGCCTTTATTATTATATAGTGTATGGTTGTGTGTGAAACATCAATCAAATTCTAGAAAAGTTCACTTAATAATAATCAAGGGAATCTTTTAGTATATGATAAGTTCAACGGGTTGAATTATATAATGCTAACTATGCTTATAATTGAATGGAGAGAAAAGTCCAATTGTGGAAACTATCAATTCATTGGTGAAAAAGTATCTTTGTATGTTATTAGTCAGGAGTAGTTTCGATGAGAGTCTGATAATCTAACTCTGATTAAAAGTAACTTCTGCATTACTTCAGACACCAATACTTGAAATGGATTATTTAATGCTAAATGCATTTAAGAGGAAAACTATATGATGAAACCTATAACTCCATAGTTCTGATAATTATTTGTATTTCCTAGCTGCTATAAGGTTAAAAACTTTTGGATAATGATGTGTACCTCTTTAATATTCTTTGTTCTACTCTCTCTGTCATCTTTTTCTATTTTTCTAACCTATCTTTTCAAATGTTTTTTTAAGTGTTTTTAAATCTTTGTCTTTTGTACTTCTCAATTGTTTTGGACCTCTTAAAAATTGATCTTGTGTAAACCATAAGAAAAGACAATTTTCATGCATTACTCTTGGCTAGGTCTTTAAGAATCCCTTTTCTTCTCTCTGTTTTCTTAAAAAAAAAAAATTTCTACTCATCACTTGAGATAACCTACCTAACTAACTTTGGTACAGAGAACCAATTGCTTGTTATTGTTGAAGGTCATGTTGACTTTGAAGAAAGGATGGGTCAACGATTTGATTTTAAAGAATCATTTCGAGAAGAGAATAGGATGGATGTTTTGATATGTGATAAGTGCCAAAATGTACAAGTTTTGTGTATGTAAATAGTGGCACTTATCGATACTTTTGTTAATACCGTTTGAATAGTTCCCCATTTTATGTATAAATACGTATACTTTCTGAATAGTTGTATTTTCATATACTTTTATACCATTTGACAGTTTTTCCTTTGTTTTTATAGGTATTCATGCTTATTGGAGCCTTGAGGAATAAAGTGTCAAAGGCACGACTTCGATTTTGCAGTTTTGGTGCAAGCCCGCTTAGCCACCATCAAGCGGACTTCCAAAGACTCAAAATAAGGATGACCAAAATCATCATTTTGGTTTCCACTCATTCATTATTGGATAGAGCATTGAATAAGATTTCCAACGCTTCGAACCGGGCGCAATTCGGAGTCACGGTTCTCGAGTTATGGCGAAAACAAAATCTGATTTTTAGCAGACTCCGCTAAGCGGACTCTGTTCCGCTCAGCGGACCTGCGGATTTTCAGACTTGTTAAAAAGGGGAAAAATCACATTTTTAGGTTATGGTTTGGGTATTTTAGAGTCCCAACACCATCAACTTCATTCTTAGATCAAAATTAACTTAGAAAACAACTTCGGAGGTTGCATAAGGATGATCGGGGGTGGATTGAGCGTCGAACGGAGCTGACAAACCGGGATATCTTCGGTTCATTTCTCTTCTTATTTGTGTATTTCTCTTTGGTTAGGTTTGTTTGTATATTTACTTGAATCTTATGTATATTTACCGATTATAATGTTATATTTAACTTGCTTTACGAATCTGTGTTGATGTTATCCTGGATTTTTGCTCTATGCTGGGGATTTGGGGTGCTTTAGAGATAAACTTCTTGAATCCTTATCTAGGATGATTATCTGTTAGTTTCTGAACTCTAGAGATAGATTTAGAGCTAGCATTCACTGTGGGTATTTGTACTTAATGCTTTCGTGTTTGAGTGGCGCGCGAGAGATCGCCGACGCGAGAACGCGGATGTTCTCGCGACTTCGCGTTAGAGATAACCTTAGTTGTGAGATGATCTCGTTTGTACTCCAGAGATGGACACTTATGTGAGAGATACGTGATGACATAGATGAGTATCATAGGTTGAGTATAACGGGTTGGTACGTGTATGTTTGTGAAAAGTGAATATATTTACATTCCTGATAAGTTATTTCTCTTCTAAGAATGTGTTCGTTATTCTTTCATGTCTATATCTTTGTTTACTTTTTGCTCATTCAAACCCAAGCTCGAAACTATATAAACTATTGAATGGCATCTCTCCATCTCTGTGGACGATAATTCCCGGATCAATATTTCCAAATCTTTATTCGTTGCTTGCCCTATACTGCATTCAACAAAATGGCGCCGTTGCCGGGGATGGTTGTTAGAATTGCATTGCAACAATTTTCGTGGTTTTGAGCTTTGTATATATCGTATATATTGTATAGTTTCACTTGTATATATATATATATATATATATATATATATATTTACTTGTACATGTTTACTTTTTTATGTTCACCATATAAGTTTACTTGTATATGTTACATATAAGTATACTTTTATTGGTGAATGTTGGTGAAACATGTTGATCTCGAATGAGCTCTTTAATAACAAATCTTCACTTTTCAACTTGTGAATCCAACATTCACTAACTTTTCTCTTTTTGTATGATAATAGTAGTTTGTGTTCCATACTTGTGCATATGTGTTTGTTTGTGTACATAATTGTATACTTGCGTTTTCCTTTATGTTTGTATAATTGTTGTATATATTTGTACCAGTAACATTTGTTGAGTGGTTGGTTAGGAAACTTTCTTTAGGCTTGTGCGGTAAGACGTTACCATGGCATGACGAGAGGAGTCTACTTTCCAAACACCGAAACAATAAAGGCGTTGAGCTAACGACGTAAAACAAGCGCTTGTTGGGAGGCACCCCAACGGCAGTAAATATTGTTTATATTTCTATTTATGAGGTATTTAGGTGAAGTGGTGAGTGATTGGAACAACAAATCCTGTTCTGATTTTTCTGGTTTCTGCTATGCCCGCTAAGCGGAGCAGAGCTCGCTAAGCGAGCATACCAGAATTTTGTTTTTCTGCTCTGTACCAGTGGGGTTCCGATTCCACCTGGTTCACTCATTTTTCCCACTTTCACCAAGGCTAATTAGTAGTATATATTGGTTTTGTTTTTCTAATTCTTCTATTGGTTGTTTGTACTCGAATTTTGTTCGGTGATTCGAAGATTTTTGAGGTGATTTTCCAAAGCTTGAGTGTTTCAACCTGCGGATGTATGGTAGGATATTGTTTTTGAAGTTGTATCATTCAAGGTACTCATTTATCACTTTCTATAACATAGCATGTTTAGGAAACTTTTCATTTGTACAATTACCATGCCATTCATTCTTTTGCATTACTTGCTTGTTGATTGAATCACTTTAGTTCCCAAACCATAAATGTGAGGAAGCTTTCCATTGTTCATATATGCTGGAGGCCACAATCTTTGTTTTAACTGGATTTTATTATGCTTAATCTTTTGTTTATGTTGATTTTATGAAAGCATGAAAAGGATCAAGGCATTTTGTTTCATTTTGAGCACAACCACCATAACCAAATAATTAATTCACCTTGTGAGTGTGTGATCATTTGTTAACCCTTTTGAGCCTTTTTTTTTCAATGTCCATGTTTTTGCTAAATACTTATCTTTGAGTGTTTAGTTCTCATTTTTGCATGGATGATTGATTCTTTGTTTTCTTGAACCCTCAACCATGACTTTTGGTATGAATTTTTACCTTGCCTTAGAAAGTAGGGAGTATTCATATGATGGTGTGGTTGAATTCAAGTTGGGGAGAGAAATGGTTGCTACTTACTTGGTTGTTGCTATAAGGTTGAAAAGAAAGAAAAAAAAAGAAGAAAAAAAAGGTGAAAAGAAAAAAAAGAGAAAGTTTTCAAAAACAAAAGAAAAGAGAAGCAAATAATTGTGCTAATAAGTATTGTGATTGGTTTGAGAAACATGTGGATAAGGAAGAAGTTTAATCGAGATTTTGTTGCTTAGGACTTTGGTGGATTGATCACTCCCTTAGGTTTAGGCAAGTTTTTGTTTCAATTAGCCTTAGGATATATCCCTTGTTTGTTAACCAAGCCACATTACAACCTTGAAAAGTCCTTGTGATTCTTGCTTTTGTATCTTCAATGTGATTTTTTGGATGAATGCATAACTTATTCTTTTGTTTGCAAGATTGTTGGATGAGTGTTAAAAGTCCTTCACCTTTGTGTGTTCTTCATCCATTGATGAAATTTTGCTAGGTGTGATTCATGAGATAGCATGTATTGGTTTAGAATGTTTTGCATGATTTTTGTACTTAGGATTAGTTTCATTTACATGTTGTCGTTGTAGGATAGTGGTAAGTATTTACTTTGTTTATACGTTTTTGTATTGAGCCATACATTTGTTTTTGGTTTTCTAAACTTGTTGATTCACAATTCATTGGTTTATTACTTTTGATTCTTTGATTTATTTGACATTGTTTGAGGACAAACAAAGTTTCAGGTTGGGGAGACTTTGATAAGTGCCAAAATGTACTTATTTTGTGTATGTAAATAGTGGCACTTATCGATACTTTTGTTAATACCGTTTGAATAATTCCCCGTTTTATGTATAAATACGTATACTTTGTGAATAGTTGTATTTTCATATACTTTTATACCATTTGATAGTTTTTCGTTTGTTTTTATAGGTATTCATGCTTATTGGAGCCTTGAGGAATAAAGTGTCAAAGGCACGGCTTCGATTTTGCAGTTTTGGTGCAAGCCCGCTTAGCCACCATCAAGCGGACTTCCAAAGACTCAAAATAAGGATGACAAAAATCATCATTTTGGTTTCCACTTATTCATTATTGGATAGAGCATTGAATAAGCTTTCCAATGCTTCGAACCGGGCGCAATTCGGAGTTACGGTTCTCGAGTTATGGCGAAAACAAAATTTGATTTTTAGCAGACTCCGCTAAGCGGACTCTGTTCCGCTCAGCGGACCTGCGGATTTTCAGACTTGTTATAAAAAGGGGAAAAATCACATTTTTAGGTTATGGTTTGGGTATTTTAGAGTCCCAACACCATCAACTTCATTCTTAGATCAAAATTAACTTAGAAAACAACTTCGGAGGTTGCATAAGGATGATCGGGGGTGGATTGAGCGTCGAACGGAGCTGACAAACCGGGAGATCTTCAGTTCATTTCTCTTCTTCTTTGTGTATTTCTCTTTGGTTAGGTTTGTTTGTATATTTACTTGAATCTTATGTATATTTACCGATTATAATGTTATATTTAACTTGCTTTACGAATCTGTGTTGATGTTATCCTGGATTTTTGCTCTATGCTGGGGATTTGGGGTGCTTTAGAGATAAACTTCTTGAATCCTTATCTAGGATGATTATCTGTTAGTTTCTGAACTCTAGAGATAGATTTAGAGCTAGCATTCACTGTGGGTATATGTACTTAATGCTTTCGTGTTTGAGCGGCGCGCGAGAGATCGCCGACGCGAGAACGCGGATGTTCTCGCGACTTCGCGTTAGAGATAACCTTAGTTGTGAGATGATCTCGTTTGTGCTCCAGAGATGGACACTTATGTGAGAGATACGTGATGACATAGATGAGTATCATAGGTTGAGTATAACGGGTTGGTAAGTGTATGTTTGTGAAAAGTGAATATATTTACATTCCTGATAAGTTATTTCTCTTCTAAGAATGTGTTCGTTATTCTTTCATGTCTATATATTTGTTTACTTTTTGCTCATTCAAACCCAAGCTCGAAACTATATAAACTATTGAATGGCATCTCTCCATCTCTGTGGACGATAATTCCCGGATCAATATTTCCAAATCTTTATTCGTTGCTTGCTCTATACTGCATTCAACAATATGCTTTATGATCCTAATTACTCGAATATGGTTAAGGAATTCTGGGTAAATGTAGTGGTTCAAAAGCTCAATCTGAAAGAAGTCATTCATTCTAAAGTATCTGGCCCTATCACCATCACCCAAACTACTATTGCAAATGCAATAGATTGTGAGGATGAAGGTGTTACTCCAGATATGATTTCTTGGGAACAATATCTTCCTTTTTGCACCAATTTAATGATTCATCTGACCTATCTAAAGCCTCTAACTTAAACCTTTGGCATTAGTCTGGTATTGAAATCTGACCTCAGACTTTTTTCCAAAGAACAAGAATATAGATTCCTTAAATAGAGATAAAGGGATTTTCTTGTTCTCCTTGTTAACTCAGATGTGAATATCAGCCTCCCTTGTATTTTCTATGAATATCTAACGAAGACTCTCATATCCTTTCAAGAAGGAAAGTCATTTTTCATTCCTTATGGTAGAGTTCTCTCTAAAATTTTCATAGAACAAGGAGTTGAGAAAAATAAGGCTAAGGTGGAGTCTCAAGTTCGGGGTGACAAGTTAAAGCTACCTAAAGTCACGTGAGCCTCTAATAATGGCCTTTTCAAGGTCAAGGCAATCACTCCTGGTGAATCTTGCTTTTCTTCTGTATAGTTTTTTTTTTTACTTTCCTTTTGTTTTATTACGGTTATAATGATTGTTTTGTTTATCAATAAATTTATTTATTTTCTTTACTTTATCGTTTTTGTTACTTATGGTTGGGACATTGACAAGCATTATCATAATTTATGGAAATGATAATTTAAAATTTTAGCAATATTTGTTAAGACAAAGAAAACTCTTATTTTCTTAATTAAAAAGAAGGCACCACAAAGACTGTTACAAATGGTTCTTAAGAATACTCTTCTTAGATCCTAGCATATGTCTTGGTTAATTAATTTACACATGACACTCGATCTTTGTCCCATTCTCCTTTTGGACTTTTCTTCTTCTGGAGCTTCTTCATCAACATCTCTGAAGTCCTTCTGATAGGAAGAACTTCAGATGACATGGATGTTCCTGCAGATAAGGAGGACAATGCCTTTGAAGCTTCCTTCTCCTTAAGCTACTCTTCTCTTGCCTTCTTCCTAATCATATTTGTTATCACCTTCTGAAAATCTCTCTTTTGTTCCTTGAACTACTTTTCTTTTCCCATTCTTTTCTTTGATGAAGGATGAGATGAGAATGTTCACACTAAATGTTTGTATTTATAGAAGAAAATTAGGGGTATCATTCAAATTTGCATTAAAGATTGCCTTGGGAAGCTACTTTTGTTAAAGTCTGAACTTATATATCTTGAAACTTATGAAAATAGGGATTTCCTTTCCTCCAACCAAAAAATTTTACTCTTACTACACCTTTCCTATTCTATTTACTATTTAACCTTGTTAAAATGATTTTCCTTTTTTCTTATTTAAATCTTATGGTTTTATTTTAAACTGATAGATGATTAAGCATACTCTACTAATTTGATGGATGTGTTAAAATAAGACAAGTATAGTAACATAAAGACTTTCATTCATTAAAGAAGCTAGTACAAAGTTGATATTAAGGTTGTTACATAATAAAGACAAGGAAACCTAATAAATATCGATGGAACTTTCTGGATGATTCATCAACTCATCCAAATAATTCAAATAGTATTGGTCTGCCTCATCTTCAGTTGAAGTTGAATCTTCCCTCCTGATCGTTCTTCTTTGTGTTGCTTCAGTTACTCTACTTCGAGTAGTAACTCTAGTAGAAGTACTTGCTAAGTCAACAACATAGTAAACATGAGTTGGTGATGCCTTCTCATCCTTTTTCTTCTCCTTTCAAGCTTGCTACTTTTGACCTACAGTCTTCATGGAGTCTCTTTCTACCTTTGATGGTTTTCGCTTACCCATGTTAATGGACAATATAAACTTGAAAGAGAAAGGTGATATGATTGAGCTCTATGGCCTCTGTTTTTATAAAGAGATTTTCCTTGGAAAATATCTTTAGAATCTTATGGCCATGCTTCTCGATCATTGTTACCTATGCTACTCTGTTAGACTCTCACTTTGACCATCTTGAAATTTGTAGTTTGCACTCTGCATGTTTATCCATCAACACATTTATTTTTTTCACCTACTACCTCTTTCACTCTCTAATATTTTTACTGACTATACTGAGCATAATTTTCTTCTTCTGTTTTCTTTACTATTCAATATCTTTGTTTTCCTTCTACTCTTTTTATTTACTTTTTGTTGATGACAAAAGAGGGAGAAATATGGGAATGTTTAAAGAGTGTGATAAAAACATTTTTTTATGTTTTTATTAAGACTCCGAGCCCAATTTTAATGATAAAAGTCTAATAACTTGGATAGAATTTAGAGGTGATCTTACTAAACTCAAGGTGATATAGTGAAACTTGTAAAGGAATTTCATACGAATGTCAAACTATCAAAATCTATTACAACTTCATTTCTTTCTCTAATATTGAAGAACAAGAATCATAAAGGGTTGGAAGATTATAGACCAAGATGTCTAGTAGGATGTTTATACAATATATTTTCAAAAATATCAGCTTCAAGACTAAAAAGGGGTATTGAGCAGAGTTCTCTCAAATAGTCTGAATGCATTTGTGCCACGTAGGCAAATACTAGATGGATTTATAGTATTGAGTGAAATCATAGACTTAGTGTAGAAGGAAAAGAAGGAATATATGTTAGTAAAAGATGATTTTGAACAAGTCTATGATTGTGTGAGTTTGAACTACTTAAGGTTCATACTTAGAAAAATAGGGTTTGAAGACATGTGGATGAAGTGGATGGAAGCATGCATATTTAACAGTAGCATGTCAATATTGGTTAATAGAAGTCTGACAAATAATTTTATCATTGGGAAAGGCTTAAGTCAAGGGGACCCGTTATCCCAATTTCATTTATCTATTGTAGTATAAGGTATGATAGGGTTGATTAACAAGAAAACATGCTTAGGGGAACTTGTTGGCTTTCGAATAAATGATCACACTAAACATAAGACTTTGCAATTTACAAATGATTCCATTCTAGTAGGGAAAGGAAATTGGCAGAATTCGTATAGCATAAAGATAATAATGAAGGGTTTTGAATTGGTATTTGGCCTAAGATTTATCTTTTTCAAGAGCAAGTTGGATGGAATACATGTTGGGGAGTACTTTATGCCGAAAGAATCACAATTTTTGTCTTAGTGTTTAGATTCAATATCATTTAAGTTCATAGTCATTTTAATAGGACCTAATCCAAGAAGATGTGCTACATGGAGACCAATTGTTGAGAGCTTAAGGGAGAAGTTATCAACATGGAAAGGAATATTGTTCTCTATTGGAGAAATAGTGACACTTTTGAACTCCACACTATAAAGTATCCTCATCTACTTCATATCATTCTTCAAAGCACCTAAGAAGATCACAATAAGTAATTCAACTATGAAGTTGATATCTATGGAATAGGAAGAAGGACAATAAAGGAATCACTTGGATTAAGTGGAAAAACATCTTTAAATCAAAAGACGAAGGTGGCCGTGGAGTGAGGAAAGTTGAAACTTTCAATATATATCTTGTGTAAAGCGAAACAGAGGCTGCTATGTGTGGATAAACCATATGGAAGGACACACACACACACACACACACACACACACACACACACACACACACACACACACACACACACACACACACACACACACACACACACACACACACACACACACACACACACACACACACACACACACACACACACACACACACACACACACACACACACACACACACACACACACACACACACACACACACACACACACACACACACACACACACACACACACACACACACACACACACACACACACACACACACACACACACACACACACACACACACACACACACACACACACACACACACACACACACACACACACACACACACACACACACACACACACACACACACACACAGAGATATATATATATATATATATATATATATATATATATATATATATATATATATATATATATATATATATATCACCTTTTAAGCAAATTAAATAAAGAAAATATCCTTTATAAAAGTCAATATTTCAATTTTCAATGCATTGAATACACGTATTTTTTTAAAAAAACATACTACTTTAATCACTTAAAGAGTGTCCTTGGGCCACTGGTTAGCATTTTCCATATATATATATATATATATATATATATATATATATATATATATATATATATATATATATATATATATATATATATATATATATAAAGGAGCATATAATGTTTGGAAATGAATAAAGAAGACTTAAGAAAGCAACAATGTAAAGGAATGATTTACAAGTAGTTGGAAAGAATGAAGCATTAAAGGGTGATTTGTTTTCAAAGAACCAACATTAATATTGAGAGACTTGGAGCTAAATCCATGAGAAATCGACAAGATTATTTTGGTGCCTCAGTCATGATGGAAAGTTCAATGTAAAAAGCTATAATAATGAAGTTAAGAGAATTGGAAAAAGGGGATGAATTAGAGGCCGAAACTAATTGAGCAATAACGAGGATATAGAAAAAAAAGGTACCATCAAAGGTTAAGGTGTTTGGCTGGAGGATAATACTGAAAATATTTCATACAAAATATCTATTAGAAAGAAGAGGAATCATACATAGTTCTCATGAAGAGGTTTGTGTTTTCTGCTTTGAATAAGAAAAGAAATTATCACACTTATTTTCCAATTTTGAGTCAGTGCAAAAGTATGGTGCAAGGTGGTTCAGTGGATGTGTAAGTTTCTTTGATTGGTGTAAAAGTCAAAGGGACTATCCAAATTTAAAGTGAACACTTTGTAAGGGGAAAAAGTACTCCATGTGAAAATCAATATTTTGACAAATATCAATTGTCTCCTCTTCTTATTTTTTTTAGCATTGTCTTCTTTCATTGTTCCTTAATGTAGTATCAATGTTTCAAAATCTTGTTTATGTTTTCACATCCATGAGTTGCCTCCTCTAAAACTATTCTAACTATCTCAATGCTTGCCTTAAGCACAATATCTTGATATAAATAACGTCCCCAATAAAAAATTCATTACTTTTCTATAAAATCATGAAAACAAAGATTATTTATGTCATAACAAATTCCATGAAACAAGCTAAGTCATTCGAATAAAATAATCAATAATGAATTTTTTAGGCAATTAACTAGATCTTTGAATTGGTTGAAGTTTGATAAAGAAGACACAATTTTCATTTTACATTCACACAATATGAGGCTTGGCCTAAATCAGATTGTTTTAAACTTCTCGGCGTGATGGTATGATGATTACAATATGTTGTATGTGTCATATGCAGGTTTGGCTTGCCCAAGATCATCGTCACAGATAACGGGACCCAGTTTGCAAGCGCTTCAGTGGTCGAATTCTACAAAGACCTAGGTATCTAGAACCAGTTTACCTTAGTAGAGCATCCGAAGGCTAATGGACAAGCTGAAGCTGATAATAAAATAATCCTTACAGGGCTGGAGAAAAAGCTGGAGCATGCAAAAGGACTCTGGGCCGAGTACTTACATGAGATTCTCTGGTCATATCATACAACGCCTCACTCTACTACCCAAGAAACTCCTTTCTGGCTAGTATATGGAGCAGGCGCTATGATTCTAGTCGAGATCAACACTCCAACCTGGAGACGTGCACATTTCAATGAAGACCCTAATTGATAAGGACTTAATGTCTCATCCGACTTGGTTGACGGGGTCCGTGAATCAACACGAATCCGAGAGTACGCAGCTAAAGACAGACTTGCAAGAAGGTATGGTTTGAAAGTCAGACAGAGAGCTTTCAGCAAAGGCGATCTGGTTCTTAAGAAGGTGACTGATCCTACGAACAAAGAGAAGTTGTATCCTAACTAGGAAGGGTCATATCGTGTAAAGGACAAACTCGACAATGAGGATTATAACTAGAAACTTTAGAGGGGGTAAAAGTACCTAGGACTTGGAATGTTTCCAATCTTAGGATATATTTAAGTTAAAGTCTCTTGTAATAAACCAATATAATGAATAAAATAAGGTGCACTCTTTTCCCTTGCAGTTGCAAGGTATTTTTAACGAGGCACCCATATAACAAAATGTGTTCTAGCTATGAAAAGACGGTTACGCCTCAGGATCTATGATCGCAACTAAAGCCGGTTCAACTTCGCCAAGGCTATCAAACCGGTACTCGGTGAACCCTTGCAAGAGGCTCTGTCCGCCAACTAAAGGCGGTTCAACCTCGCCAAGGCTCTCAAACTGGTACTCGGTGAACCCTTCCAAGAGGCTCTATCTACTAACTAAATTCGGTTCAACCTCGCCAAGACTCTCAAATCGGTACTCGGTGAACCTTTGCAAGAGGCTCTATCCGCTAACTAAAGTCGGTTCTACCTCTCAAAGGATCTCAAACCGGTACTCGGTGAACCCTTGCAAGAGGCTCTGACCGCCAAAAAGAAGGTTAAGTCTTCAGACCTCTAACCGCGAACTCAGTTCAACCTCGCCAAGGCTCTCAAACCGGTTCTCAGTGTATTTTTGCAAGGGACTTTGAACTAGGCAATATGATTCAGACAACCTCGCTAAGACACCCAGAAAGGGCCTTACAAGGGCTCTGCATCTGAAGTTAAAAGGCCAAGCACACTCTTAAGTCTCTGGAATAATTGACTCCAATAGAGCTAAAAACAAGCTTGAAAGGCTTTAGCTGAAGCAAACAGTCTCATTATACTCGGAAAACGAACGGTTACGAGCACCTCAGTATACTGAGTTGGCCAAAACCTAAGTATACGATGTTAAGCACGGCAAGATGTGTAATTCGGATAATTACTCGAAAATGGCAACCTGAAAAGAGTTTACAATCAACTAGCAAAACTGATAACAAACGTATGGGGCTTATACCATGTGAGTAATTTATCTACTTAGCACAAATTCAAGCACTTAAAGTCTTAAAACGCTTGTTGTGAAACCTGACTTCAATGGATTAGGATTTGTTACAACCATATCCGAGTTGTGCAAGTACGACAATCATAACTCGGGGCTCACTACTACCAAAGCATGACAATATACGCACATAAGTTTAAATACAAAAACAAAACAAAGTGCAAATATGTTCGAAGACAATTAAGTTGCAGAGATTCAATTAAAATTAAAATTTAAAGCCTCAATTGGGAGATGTTTTGATTATAATAAAAAAGGAGGACGCAGTCACTCCATAAAAACATTACAAAATTACATCCATAGTGGATGACTAATTGGAACAAAAAAACAAGAACTTCATCTTTACACGGCTGCTTGATGGCGCTCGGCAGCATTGTCGGGTTCTGTCTCGGCGATTTTAGGGGAAGGAGTATGCTCTACTTCGAATGGATCCACAAGGCGGCCATCTTGCACCACCTTAAGGAAATCCACCTCGGTGAGGTCAGCTTCAGGATAAAGGACCAAAACTTGCTCTTTGGCCTTGTCAAAAGCTTCCTCATCAAGGTAAGCACATCAATCTGCGACTTCTTCAAAGATTACTGAACTTCCCAGGCTTGTCACCACTGTCTTCACTGGGACCTTTCATGAGTGCGAGCATGTCAGCATCACGATGACCGACGTCTCTGCTCATGACCACCCGTTGCTTTTTAGGAGAGGGATGGCACTATTCCCCGGTAGCATCATTAACCGGTAAATCCTGCTCGGCAACGTGGGCAGATGGGGACTTGGAAGCCATCATCTTCTTGCGCTTAACCCAAGTCTCAAGGCCGGTGAGGTCGGACTTGTTCTCGGCCGGACCTCCGGTCCCCCTCCGAGCAGCATGGGCCTCAAGTAGAAGCTTCTTCTTCTCGGTGAGAGATAAGTCAGTCATTTTATCTACACAAAAAATAAATTAAACGAATTAGAACTAATTCATAAAAATAAAAACAAGTTCTTATCCGATAAAACGGGCATTACCAAGGAAAACCATGAGTTCCTTATCAGGAACCGGAAGCAGGGTTTTAATTTTCATCCTTCTGAAGGAGTCTAAAACCTTTAAACAGACACGTTCCATCTCGCTGAGACTCTCAAAGGTAAACCCACAAATGGGAATCGGGTCCTTCGTCCAGTAATAAGGGAACCGAGCATGGCCATCAGCCACGTACAGGACTTGAGGGCGAGCCGGACCGCCCTTCACTCTTACGAACTTACCTTTGTAGTCTTTATAGTTATTGGTAAAAGCAATCAGGAAGCTTCGAGAGGGAATACCGCTGATCTGAATCCAACTGCTCTTCTCTAAACCTTTCACTTCGAAGAAAGAGAAGAACAGGCCTATTGTGCATTTTATGGAAACGGCCTCATAGACTCTTTGAAAAGCCTTTATGAAACCCCAACTGTTCGGACGAAGTTGCGAGGGGAAAATGCTTGGAAGAAGAGGAGAAATTTTTCTTTTACGATAATGATGGAAGGAGTCATTGGAATGGAAGGGTTTTTATAGGGTTTAAATGTAATAATGAAGGCTAAGTGGAACAGTCCGCTTAGAAATACTTGTTTCCCATAAAAGCCATCATTACAAAGCCTAGAGAACCGCTAGACACATAACCTTTCGCTTCGCTGACACATTCTTAAACGACTATAAAAGAATCAGAGGACGTCATCCGAGTATATCCTCTCAGTGAAGATGAGAACATATACTCGGGGGGCTTGTTCAGGGGTCGGGATTCTTACAAAGGCCGCGACCTGCCAAAGTGAAGCTCCTAGAAGGTACCCCATTGACGTACCCATCATAAGCCTTCAAGCATGGCCGAGTTTACAAGCCGTAAAGAGAACTCACAAGAGTCTATCTGGGTAGACATGGCCGGATGCCGAGAAGCCACAAATAAGAGTTAGCCGGGTACTCAAGTAAGCTATGTACCTGAAGAATACGTAGAGACATAGTACAACTTAGATGTAACGCCTAACAGATAAACACAAGTCGGCCGTAACTGATGAATAAATATGTCATCAATGGACCTTGTATTCAATGATTGAGAAACATTTGTAACGTTGAAAGGCCAAAAGGTGCTTCTTAAATGAGGCATTGAAGGCTAAAACAACTATAAAAAAGGCTCCCGCCAGAGGGATAAGAAAGACACTCCTCTTGGAATTTAGTGATCAGCTAATTACTTCCAAATCCCCCAGAATACGCATAAACACCATCACATTCAAGCTTCCCTCACCTCCGAGGGCAAGCTCCATCATACTCAGTTTTTTTTACACAAGAACATATTATGATTTTAAAAAAGAATTCAAGAGAATATATGATTTTAAAAAACTATAGAGAATATGTCATTTAAAACTTTTTTTTGGACTTGACATTAAATATTTTTTTAGGTTTTGTAAATTATAGATTAAACACTAAATGAATTATTGAAATTTAAATTGATCTACTCTTATATGTATTATAAATTTACTGATTAATCACAAATAATATATACAAATAATTTAATATAAAAATTTTTTAAAACACATAATTGAATTTTTTATATATAAATTATTAAGTATTTTCATAATGTTACAATTTTATGCTATAACAAGACTAAAATTTTTTTATGCTAATATCTACCTATTAATTTTCATTCTTGTTTATTTTGCTATCTATTTATTTAATATAAATTTAAGGTTGTCATGATGACAACCCTAGACACATGTCATGCTAATAGGTAATCTAACATGAACCCTAGACACATGTCATCCTCGTAACTACTCTAACTTCAACCCTAATTCTATTTTTTAAAATTAACTAGTAAGAGACCCGTGCTCCCGCACGGGTAATTTAATTATGCTATTGGGTAAATAACTAAAAAATATGTAGTAATTTAAAATTTTCAAATAATAATCATGAAATAAAAAATATATATATTTGTTAATGTGATAAACATGAATGAGTCTTAATGTCATAATATTTAGATAATATCAAATACTACTGTAAAATTTTAGATATAAATGCAAAACTTGAAATGATTTATTATTTTAAAATGAACAATAATCTTATAGATTTAATTATATTAAATAATCATACACAAGGAAGAAAAAATATAATTATGAGATGGAGAAAAAATTAATATTTAAAAATAAAGATTTATCTCTTAAATTAAAATAATATTGATTAAACTAAAATAAATATTGTCTTGTTAGTGACCCGTAACATAAATATATTTTTAATGTTATTAAAATTAAAAAATACATTATACTATCATGCAATTTATATGGTATAAAATTATTTAAATACAAATAAATTACTTAATTATTAAATAACTACGTATAAGTTAAATCAATGGTCAAGATGAGAAATGATGCTTGATTGAATTTGCAGATGATGATGAGAAATATTATAGTATAGTATGATCCAATATAATCTATTTGAAGTACATGTTCCATTCTTATGACAAAGTGTTATTTTTCAGATTAAAAAAAGCCAACCAATAAATAAATATAAATCATTTACATTTCGTAAGCATCGAGTTGATGACATGCAATAAAAAACAGATACTTGAAATATTAGCACCCCTGGTTGTGTGCAAGCTTCGTTGATGACTCAATATTTGATAGGCTTGTTCGAATATAGGCCGAATATGCATGCTATCATGGGATCTGAGGGATTAATGGCAGTAGACACATCTATCATCCATGCGATCTTTCAGGATATATAGTTGTTAATATCACACGCTAACTACTGCAAAAGAGAAAGCACTACACCTGTGAATTTTCAAGAATAGAGAGAAATATAAATTAAGTCCTTCAAATGTACAAATAGCAGAGTTTAAGATAGCTTCAGATAGCAGAGTTTCAAGTTCACCTTTTATGTACAACTTAAGTGTATCTGCACAATTAAAAACAAAATGTTGGAAACAAAAGGAAAATACAAAGGAAACTCCGGTGAATATAAACCAAACAAAACATATTAGCAGTCTCTTTAGTTCACAAACCAAATATGCATCTGCTTACCTGGGACCACGACATCATGAGCTTCACGACGCCATAGTTCGACCTCTCAAGATAGCGACGAATGAATGGAAACAAAAATAACAATGCAGAGAGAATATTTGGAGATAAATAGATGAAAACATCCAAAATGAACATAACTCTATAATCTGTTCACAAACATAAAAATATATTAGCATCAATGAAGTATTTAACTATATAAGCCCTTGTTTAAAGCTTTGAATCCCTCATACTTTATAGTTTTACTAAATGCACCAACCATGTTAAAAAATTAGACTACAATGATGTAATTATATTAAAACAGTATCATTGTGATGAATGAAAAGTTTTCAAAGTTTTCTTTATTCAAATGCAATGAATTTGTACCAATAACATCGTCATAACAAAAAGAATGCTTACTACAATGCTAAACAAATTTTTAGCAGTCCAAAATTTATCTTATTTACATGATTAAGCAGGCTTAAGTTATAGGGGAGGAAGAAGAAAGATTATGGTTATTGAAACAAACATGTCTTTGCAAATAGGTAATACAATTGACTAAGGAAAACAATTATGTTGAAGATTAAACTAAAGAATAAGGATATAAGTCTCATAGTAATGCATATTGAAAGATATGCATCAAAGTGGCCCAAGTTTATAATAATAGGTGAGTTAAAATGATGAAAGTTCATGTCATAGAGAAAGTGCATGAAAGATGATGACATTCAATGCCCAGAAACGAAAGGCAAAAATAATGCAATAAAAAACCATGCTTACATGGAAACCTGTCTAACAACTATGATATTGCCAGTGTTATGGTAAAAGTATTAATCAAACCCGTGCAACGCACAGACCATATATATATATATATATATATATATATATATATATATATATATATATATATATATATATATATATATATATATATATATATATATATATATATATATATATATATATATATATATATATATATATATACTAGATAAACCACATGATCCATCATTTGAATAGATCAAGACTATAATTTTTTAATGCTAATATCTACCTATTATTTTTCATTCATGTTTATTTTGCTATCTATCTAATA
Source organism: Vicia villosa (assembly GCF_029867415.1). NCBI lineage: Eukaryota > Viridiplantae > Streptophyta > Magnoliopsida > Fabales > Fabaceae > Vicia > Vicia villosa. The sequence goes on along the minus strand of NC_081185.1, from coordinate 99,754,447 downwards.
TAAATCTAAGGTTGTCATGATGACAACCCTAGACACATGTCATGCTAATAGCTAATCTAACATGAACCCTAGACACATATCATTCTCGTAGCTACTCTAACATCAACCCTAATTCTATTTTTTAAAATTAATTTTACATTAATAACAAATAACTAATAATAATAATAATAAAATATAATATTCCACTAAACCTATTAATAATAATAATAATAATAATAATAATAACATTAATAACTATTAACTAATATTAATAAAATATAATATTACACTAATACTATTAAAAATAATAATAATAATAATAAATCACTGTTAATAATAATAATAATAAAAATGCTGAAAATTAACGCTAATAAAAGTAATATCTACTTTGCTAATGTTGATAAGGCTGTTAAAAGTATGATTATGAATTTATCTGGCTTTAGAGAAGGTAGTTTACCTTTTAGATACCTTGGGGTACCTCTCTCAAGTAAAAAATTAAATATTTTTCACTACTTGGGTCTGGTGGATAAGATTGTTTGTCGAATTCGTCACTGGACTGCCAGATTTCTTAGTTATGCTGGAAGGTTGCAATTGATTAACAGTGTTACTTTTTCTATGGCCAATTACTGGCTAATGGTTTTCCCCATTCCCAAAGCCATGATAAAAAAAATCAATGCTATATGCCGTTCTTTTCTTTGGTCTGGTACTGATGTTATATGCTGGAAAAGTACGGTAGCGTGGGATGATATTTGCAAGCCTAAAAAGAAGGAGGCCTTGGTGTTATTGATTTGGAGGCTTGGAACAATTGTGCTATGCTTTGGCTGCTCTAGAATCTCGGTAAGAAGAGTGATTCCTTATGGGTGCGATGGATTCATGCTTTATATCTTTAGAGGAGTGACATTATGGATGTCAAGGTTACGAATAATAGTACCTGGATCATGCGGAAAATCTTGGATCAGCGAGAGTTTATACTTCAGAACCCTACTGTATGGAATTCCTTATTAAGTAGTAACAAGTTCCAAATGAAGACTGCCTATAAGAGTATGATAAACGGTTCAGATTGGGGCTGCTATGGTCTGCTGCAGAATAAGCATGCTCGGCCTCGTGCTAGATTTATTCTTTGGCTTGCGTGTCGTAAGATATTGGCCACAAAGAGCCGGTTAATGAGATTGGGCTTTATCTCCAACAATGACTGTGTGTTTTTGCAGGAAGGAAGAGACAATTCAGCATGTGATTTTTGAATGTGATGGTATGAACTTGATTTGGAAAAGTGTGCTTCAATGGATCCAAATCAATCATATTCCTAGGAACTGGGATGAGAAACTCAATTGGTGTATTAAGATGGTAAAGGTAAGGGCTGGAGGGCTTCCTTGTTTAAACTAGCAGCTGCGGAAACTATTTACGGTATCTGGATGTTTCGAAACAATGTTTGTTTTGGTAAAGCTATGGATAGAGAAAGTGTTATACAAGACATTATCTCAAAAATTGTTTTTAGATGGTGGTACATCCCTAGTCTTAAGCCTCATATTGTTAGTTTAATATTAAACTAGGCTTTTTGTTTCTCTTGGTTTCTTGATGGCTAGATCTGAGCGATCGCCTTGTATTACTTTGTGTTTTTTGGAATTAATCTCAATCTTTATTTTTCCAAAAGAAATAATAATAATAATAATAAAAATGCTGGAAAAACTAAAAAAAAATCATTTAAAAAAAATATAACATAAGATTACTATTTTTATATGTTATATGTATCAGATTATTTACTTTTTAATCTCTAATCGAATATCTCAACAAAATATTAAATATGAATGTATTATTAATCTATTCAAATTTCTCATTTTTAATTATTCTGTTAATCTATTTCATCTTTCCTATTCCATAACCACCTACCATTTATTAAATCTTTTATTCCATCGATTATAAAATTCATTTGCATATTTAATTGATTTTCAATTTTATTCTTCAACTACTCTTATTCATTTTAATACGACCTTTAATTCCATTTCTTCAGTTACAAAATTCATTTACACATTTAATGGATTTTCATTTTATTCTTCCATTCTTTATTCTTCAATTCTATATATTTTGTCTCGTCTTTCATACTTTTCAACTATCCTATTTATTCTCATTCTAATTCTAATTGGGGTGGTCCAGCAGTAAGTAGAAACATGGATTCGAGTCATATATTTCTTAAGGATATTATGTCAATTACTAAGATTAAAGTTAGAATCAGTTGGATGTGGGATAATTTGAACATTACTAGGAAAAAAAGAATTAATTAGCACATATATGATCTTAATAGAGCAATTCTAAACCTGCAATGATACTAAGAAAGTTTTGGAAGAAGAGATAATTTATCTTATTGATGGTTTTGAGGTGTTAAAGAATAAGACAATATATGATGTTGTTGAAAATAATTCTTCAATGCTTCAACTGTAAGGTGCTACAAAAGTGACTTCTCAAGAATACAATTACGGAAAAATCTCTTGCTACAATTTTTAATTTGTTCGTTGTGTTTCTTTTTAAACTTTTATATATATATATATATAGATATATATATATATATATATATATATATATATATATATATATATATATATATATATATATATATATATATATATAGGGCATATCATAGGAGAATGTGAGAATGAGTCTAAACTCTTAGATTTTAAAATAAAGGGTGGAGATTATGAGTGAATCTTTTTTTTCTATCCTATATTTTGAAATAAATGAGGTAGGAAAGAGAGAAAAAAGATTCACCCATAATCTCCACCATTTATTTTAATCCAATGGTTCAGATTCATTCTCACATAAAAAATGCATTCTCATATGATATGCCATATATATATATATATATATATATATATATATATATATATATATATATATATATATATATATATATATATATATATATATATATATATATATATATATATATATATATATATATATATATATATATATATATAAGGAGGGTTATATTGACTCCAAGATTAAATGATAATAACTTACTCCACATCTTGACCATTAATTATGTTCAATCTAATGGTTAAAAATAATAAGGAATACTCTTGGAGTCAATATATATATATATATATATATATATATATATATATATATATATATATATATATATATATATATATATATATATATATATATATATATATATATATATATATATATATATATATATATATATATATATAAAAAAGAGATATTACATTTTTTCTTGGTTATATGTAATTGGGTTAATCATTGATATAAATCCTATTGAAAGAAGAAGAAAAACTGCTTATGGCAAAGTAGAAATATTAGTAATTTTAGAAATTTGTCTTTTTGGTCTTTCTTTATCTTTTTAATTATAAATATAGGTAACTTTAGACAATATACTTTAATTACTTTTAACCTTTTCAGATTTAAATTACATAGTTATCAACAAAAAAAAGAATTGAATTACATGTGATCATAAAATATTTTTTTAATTAGCCAAATCTAAGTGTGGATTGGGTAAGTGAGAATACGTTATTTATAAATTATTAATCATCAAACAACACATTCATTATTTCTTTTGGTTGCTAATGTATTCCATATTTTGTATACTATTTTTTCTCTCAATTGATTTTATACATTTATATGAATTTTTAAAAATATGTGGTTACTTTGGTGTTTTGTTATATGATTCATAAGAAAATCTTAATAATAATAGTTCTTAGTTACACTAACTTATAAATATTTTTCAGTTTTATTCCTTAAATATTAAAGCAATCACTTAAAATCAGGGGTGGCAAAACGGGCCCGGCCCGCGGGGAAAGCCCGTTTTACCCGCACTTTTTCGCGGGGCGGGGCAAGGTTTTAGGTCCGCTTTCTTTAATGTGCCCGCCCCGTTTTTTTGTGGGCTTTTGCGGGCATTTATTTTTTATAGAATTTTACTATTTTTAGGCCTAAAAATCCGAATGCCCGCGGGCTTTCCCCGCCCCGCCCTCACTTTTTTGCGGGGCGGGGCAAGGTTTTAGACCCGCACTCTTAAAAAAGCCCGCCCCGCCCCGCCCCATTTTTTCGCGGGCTTTTGCGGGGCGGGCCTAAACGGGGCGGGCATGCCCGTTTGCCACCCCTACTTAAAATGATATTAATTAATAATAAGTTTTAATTAATAAAATAGTGAATTATAATTTTTAATAAAAGTTTTTGTCTTATTAATAGTTATTATTTTGCATACAAAGGTATAATTTGTCCATATTTTTGTTATGAATTGTCATAATATTTATTTGTAACTTCTATTACTATTGTAAGAGTCAAGTATGATATTTTTAATTTTTAATTTAAAATTTTTATTTAAAAGTATATTTTAAAATTGGTTAATGCAGTAATGAAGTTGGTTAATGCAACATCCAAGTATTAAAAATAATTTTTAGCAGTCATCAAACTTGGTTAATGCAGTGTAAAAACTTGGTTAATTCAGTAATGAAGTTAGTTAATGCATGTCCGTACATGTACAATGTCGTCCGTGATTTTAAAAATATACAATATTTTTTATAAATATTATTATTTTATTTAAAAAAACACTGTTTATACGGGGAACAGTGTTTGGTATAAGTATTGGTGTAAGTTTTGGGTGTAAGAATAGCATTACTCTAAAACTATATAATAACATAATAGAATCTAAAAGAAACAAAGATATAAAAAAATGGAAATGTTATTAATTAAAAAAGGAAATACTAGTAGTCATATTGTGTTTGTCTGAGTTGTCTCCTCCAAAAATCTCTTAACTATCTCAAGGCTCGATTTAACCACAATTTCTTGATACAAATGTTTATAGTCTTCTTCCTTTAAAATAGCTTCAAATACTTTTGTAGAATCAATTTTGTGCATGTTCCACCCAAGTTTATTAACTATCTTATCAAGCTTTAGGAGTTGATTTTCAACCAATTTGCATGTGTTTTCTTTAGTTTTTGCAATAGCTTCCATGGGTATCTTTTCTTTACGACCTTCATCAATTTTTTCGTCATTTTCTATCTCAAAATAACATTGAAGTTCTGGAACACCAATTGCTCTTCTAATTTCTCTTGAACAATTTTCTCCGGGTACAAAAAATTCTCGAATTTCATTAACAAGACCCGCCTCAACCATTTCATCAACTCTTTTATTTAAATAAGGAAACAAAATAGACAAATCCATATCCACCCAAATGAAACAACAATCATATTTTAAACGAAATGAATGAATTAGGTCATCGACTAATACTTGTATGTAAGAATTTGATCCACCTACAATAATTGGGAGATGCCCATTTTCTATAATGACATCTAAGGTTTCAAGCACTTGCTTGCAAAAATCATTCACAGTGAAATCATAATCAGGATTGTCGATGATACCTAACAAATGGTGTGGAATCAAATATTTTTTAGATTCTGCTATCTTATTGGTTACAATGTCAAAACCCTTATAGACTTGAATTTTGTCTGAATTAATGATTTTAGAGAAGAATCGAAGCCCTATGTTGATGGAAAGTTTAGTTTTTCCATCCCAGTTGCACCCATTATGAATAAAACCTTTTTCTTTTGTGTTAGTGTTGAGGTAGTGAACACCATAATGGTGTTTCTGTAATAAAATTCGGAAAAGAAAATCAAGAATCACAATATAAAAAATAACGTAAATTTGTAAAATAAAATTTTGAACAAGAATGGAGTATTAATATATATAAAAAAACTAGAATTAAAATTCATTATTCATAGATAGCTTCATAGTAAGGATGGGTGTTATTATACCAAGAAGAAAATTGATAGAAATTAAATGGATAGAATGAAGTTTCAAAAGTGCATTGAAGTTTCAAAAGGCCTTTATGAGATTAGGCGAGAAATGTGTTGAGTATGCGATGTTAGAAGGCGGTGTACCACATAATGAGGATTGGGATAATGCCAAGTGTTTTGTGAAATTTTTGAAGTTGTTTTTTCAAATCACTAAGAAGGTGTCAGGTTCAACGTACGTAACATCTTCTACGTATTTCATGGAACATTGTCAAATATTGGGGGCATTAAAGAGTTGGAAGGAAAATCACCAAGGTGACACCATACTTATAAGAATGACCGAC